>NW_028300899.1:1370000-1440000 GCF_049000335.1 Polistes dominula
CTCGACTCGATTTACGTATATACATAAATACATACATACATACATACATATTTACATGCATATATGTAAACATATGTATATATATATCTATGTATAATTATGGTAAAACGGTCTGTGGTAATACAGTCGGATTTCGTTAGAAAAATAATGAAATAATTGTTAAGAAGAATTTCAACTTTCCCATCCATAACACACATTACATTTAATTATTTGTAATTAGTGTGTGTTTAGTTGCACGTTGCAAGACTACCACCCCGTTTACAATACGTTTGTTTTCCCCCCTATATTTATTATTAATATTTTTGTTTCTTTTTCCTTTTTCTTTTTTTTTTTTTTTCATTAATAATTATTGCCAGTCTTATAACTAAACTTAATCATAGAATTCCAAAGGAATTTCTCATTCTGTGTGTGTGTGTGTGTGTGTGTGTGTGTGTGTGTACGGGCGGGGTGGGGAGAAACGTTGATAAGTTTATTTAATTTATTTTTTTTTTTTTTTTTTTTCTTATAAAATTACGACAAGTAGAGTCTTGCAATGTTGGTATAATCTTTCTAACAAGATTCGACTGTTAGTACGAAGAAAAAAAAATAATAATAGTAAAATAAGATAAAATAAAGTACAATAAGGGGTTGTGTGTACATAATGCCTTCTAATATAATAATTAAAAAAAAAAAAAAAAAAAAAAAAAAAGAAAGAAATGATCATCGTCGTCATGCTTGGCGAGCAGGTGCTGTAAAACGCACTTTATTACAATTACTCTTTTTTGTTTTTTTCTTTTTCTTATCGGAAGCAATGCATATATTCACAAGGAGTAAAGAAGATAAGAATAAGAAAAGAAAAAGAAAAAAATAAGAAAATAAGAAGAAGAAGAAGAAGAAATAATCCTAAGTTCGTCCGGTAGATTTCGTATCGATTTTTTTTTTTTCAAGAAAAATTACAAGGCATCGATTTTTTTTTTTTTTTTTTTTTTACATATATATATATATATTTGTTTCTTTTTATATAAATCGACATGAACCTTTTCGGACAAACTTTAGTAGAATACATTTGAGAAATTATTTAAAAAAAAAAAACAAAAAAAAAACAAAGAGAGGATAGATTTAAAATATGTACAACTTAATAATTATATCGCACGCAGAAAAAGAAGATAATAGTGTTCGGCCTTGACGAACGTGTCGCATTCGATGATACAATTTGAATAAAATCGATCTTCGTTTAATTTTTGTTTATTTTTTTTTTTTTCCTAATAACATTCTTATTTTTGTTTGTTTCTTTCTTTTCTTACTTGTTTTGTCGACGTAATCGTACGAGTTGGCAGGTAAACGCGCCTGATAATACGTATCCGCTAAAAAATATGTGTCTCTCGAAAATATTCACACAACGTTTCATCCATTTTTTTATTATTATTATTATTATTTCTTTTTTTTTTTTTTATTCCATTTTTAATCAACACCCATTTTATTGTGCTCTTAATTTAATCAATTATTATTATTATTATTATTATTATTATTATTAATGTATATGGGGTGGTTTCATTCATTATTTCATTCCTTTGTTTCTTACTAAACAATGTGGAGTTCTCCTTTTCATCGTCGTTTTGATTCACGCGTTTATTTTTTCTTTTCTTTTTTTTGTTTCGTTATTTTATTTATTTATTTAATATAACGTTTTATTTAATATTTTATTTAATTGTAATATTTTTTTTGTTTTGTTTTGTTTACTTCTCTTTGTTTTTGCGTTTTATTACTGTGCTCGTCTCGTTGACATTCATTTAAAATTGCAACGAACGTGCGTTGAACCATACAACACACAGAAAATATAAAAATTGTATCCCCTGAACCATTGGACCACGCGCTTAGTAACTATAAGGGACCTACGTTGACCAGCCAACTCGACAATTTTTCATTTGTCCTTAGTCTGTTTTACATTCGTTCATTATTGTGTGTTTTTATTGTTTTGTTGTTGTTATTGTTGTTGTTGTTGTTATTTTTGTTGGTACAAAGAACGCATCTTTCGTGTTATTAAAAAAAAAAAAGAAAATTTATAGAGAGAGAGAGAAAAAGGGGAAAAATATAAGGGAGAGAAAAAGAGAAACAGAGAGAGAGAGAGAGAGAGAGAGTGAGAGAGATATCGAAATTGTGACACTTTTGTATCGAAAGATTAAAAATTCGTAATTGAAATGATTTTGGTCCGATTTATTTTAGACACAAAAGTGAAATAGTATCTCGCTATTACCGATTATTCACATTCGAATATACAAATATATTTATTATTGTTCCATTTGAAATGTGTAAAAGAAAAAATTGTAACTACTTCGTTTTTTTGTTTATTTATTTCTTCTTCTTTTGTTTTTTTTGTTTTTTTTTTGTTCTTTCTAATACTAATTTATTTTTTTATTCACAATTTGATCGATCTCTTTATTAATTCAACGAATTAAACAAACAAACAAAAAAATTATATAAACCCGTGAGGAGATTTGAATTGGAATTTTGCGAATAACACCCCATTGCTTCGATATGCACTAAATATTTATTGTTCGATCACTTTGTGAAAAAAAATAAAAAATTAATGATTGAACTTATTAGACGCACACGAGAAAATAATAGTAAAATAAAAAATAAAAAAGAAATGAAATAAAAATTACAATTACAAACAAAAATTATGAACGAAGACGGAATCGATGAGTGAGTGAGTGAGTGAGTGAGTGAGTGAGTGAGTGAGATGAGACAAAAAAGAAAATTGAAGGTGAAAGGAATACTTTAAAAAAAAATAGAGAAAGAAAAAAAGAATAGAAAAAGAAAAGTTAAAAAAGAAAAATTGGACGACAGGGATGGATCGGATGATGATGATCCTACAAGAGGATCCTCTGTTATATCATAAATAATTTTCAAGATAAATTGATTCAAACGTTATTATTTGTTTGTTTGTTTGTTTGTTAAATTGGTTTTTTTTTCTTTTTTTTTTTCTTTCTTTCTTTTATGTGTATGCGCGCGTAGTACTTTTATGTGTTAAACGTGTAAATGTCGTGTGTGTGTGTGTGTTTGTATGCGAGACACGCTTGTGTAATACATGGCGTTATTGTTAACCAGAAGGGACCCGATTCTCGATAAGATCTGTGGTAGCAAAAATTAGGGTTTATTGATCCGTCGTTAGTTTAAACTACGACATGGATCACCCTCAAGGCGGCGGCATTCACATATATCTATTTACAAAAATATACACATGAACAACTTACTTTTATCGGATACGCATTTCATTCTTTCTTTCTTTCTATCTATCTTTCTTTCGTTCTTTCTTTCTTTTTCATTTCATTTCATTTCATTTCAAGTTTAGATATCGCTAAATAAAGATTATTTTTTTTTTTCCATTCCTTTACATGACTCTGACCGTCGTTTTATTTTTACATACACTTCCTATACATCCCTCCCCCTTTAACTCCCATTGCATCAGCATACACTCTTCATATATCAGTACTATGTATACACGTATGCACTACACTTCTCTCTCTTTTCATTTTTTTTTTTTATTATTATTATTATTCTATTTTAACCCCTACTTATTTTCCCCAGTATAATAATTCTAAATAATGTAAACAATATGTATTGTTTGCGTTTTTTTCTTCGCATTATTATTTTAATTTTTATTATTTTAAATTTTAATTTTAATTTTAATTTTAATTTTAAGTTTTAAGTTTTAAGTTTTAAGTTTTAAGTTTTAATTGTAATTTTAATATTAATTTTTAATGTTAATTTTTAATATTAATCTTAATTGGTTTTTTTTTTCTTTTCTTTTCATTTTATAATCCATAACTATTTGTTGCGTATTAAATTACCCCAACGTCATCCATCTATCTACAAAGTGTCCATTTTATTAAGTTTTTCCATTTTTTTATTTTGTTGCTTTTGTATTGTTCATTTTCTTGTCCTCTCTTTACACGCATTCAAGTGTGTATATATATGTATATATATATATATATATGGTAGGTAGGACTGTAGCCTTTGATCATATTATATCGATACTTTTGTTTGCCATTTTTCTTCCCTCATTCGTCTAATAATAGACTCGCATATTCTCCCGCTCAAGGAATATGCGACATATCATTATTCATACTTTTATATATATATATATACACATATACACACATAAATATAATAATCCGCCACACGGATAAATCAGATGTGCCTCGACGTAATCTTTTCGCTCTTCTCCCTCAATTAAATATATTTATACATTTATATATATACATATATATACATATACATAAAATGTATACATATATATATATATATATATATATGTATGTATATTTTTATTTATAATTATTTATTCATTTACTTTTTATAATGCGTAATAAACTATATGTAAATATGTATATAATTGTGTATTTTTTTTATTTATTTACTTTTTTTTTCTTTCATTTATTTATTTATTTAATTAATTAATTAATTAATTATTTATTTATTTATTTATTTATTTCATCGCATGTGAATCGTCGATAATAAGACGAGACTCATGCTTCAGGTAACGTCGGATGTTGCGCACCGTGAAGCAAGAAAACACGGGCGCTCCTGTGGCACTTCTATTCATCTATTTAAACTTCTTCATCATCATCATCAACCTCTATTATCGAAACTTTCTCAAACGTTCATTTTACGTTAACCTCTTTACACTTATTACCCTCGATTAATCAATCAATTAATAATCACTCAATTAATCATCCCTATCATCATACATCTCTCTCTCATATCATTTTCATCATCATTTCTATTATGCGATAACTTACAAAAGCGGACACTTCGAAAAAATAGATATAAGTTATTGTTATAATCGTTTTTCTACTACAGAGAGTTTTTGTTGGGCTAAAGCACCCTTTCATGATTTTTGTTTGTTTCTTATGTTTAAGAATAATCGCGACATAACTTTTTTTAAATATATATATATATATTTATATATATATATTTATAAATATGTATATGTATGTATATAGCGCGATTCACAATAAATTGACTACTAAAATCGTGCTAAATTTTGTGTGTTTTTTTATCAAACTCGCTCATTGTCTTTAGAACATTTAATTATTCGTCAGTGTTCCTTGAACGACACACATTTCTCATAATGTTAATAATCATCAAAATCACCTCGCGCACCATTTTTCCTATCGTTTATTATCACGGGTCGAAGTTTTTCGTTTCGTTTTTCTTTCCCCCCCCCCCCCATTCTGCGCGTTACTTCTTTTCTTTTTTTCTCCTTTCTTCTTCTTCTTCTTCTTCTTCTTCTTCTTTTTTTTCTTCTACTAACTTCTTTCCTTCGCACCCCGTGACCAATTATTAAATTTCCTTTGTTTGTTGTTCTTTTTTATGATAATTTTCCCTTATCCCCCGCAATTTTCTTTTTCTACAAAAACAATCCATTGGATTATTATTCCACTAATAGAGTCCTCCTCCTCCTCCTCCTCCTCCTCCTCCTCGCTAAAGAAAACAATTATTTTTCTTCTTTTCCAAAGTTCATAATCGATGGGAGGTTGCGCTTACGACGAAATTGTGTGTCCAAGTGTCGTATAAGCGAGCGATCACGCAAGATTTACGTGAACATCGTTGGATAAGTTGCAATGTTTTGTGGTAGCGAGGTAATATAATTGGGGGTGGGTGGTCGGGGGCTGTGCCATTGTGGTCAGAGAGCACGTAGCTTCTTTATTCCGGCTTTTACGTAACGCACCAGATCGCAGAGGGAGCTGTTCAGTGTGAGGGGTCCCATCCTCTCGTCCAGCTCGATAAAAAACTCTGATGAAAACAAAACAAACAAAAAGTTATGATTGATCGTAACAATATAATTTTTCTTTAGATAATGAAATATAATAAATGAGATATCGTAATATTTTATACAAACCTTTATGATCATCCGTTACCAAAGCGTTAGCTTGTTCCCAAAGATCGTGACAGGTAAGCAACAAACTAAAATAATAATTTTGTTTTATCATGGCATTATGGACGTGAAGAGGAACGCTAACGCAGGGTGGTGCTGGCGGAGGAGGCGGAGGTGCAGCAGCTGCTCTATTAGCTGCTAATTCTCCACTACTATAACCCGAACTTTGGCTACCAACGGAACCAGCGGGAGATGGTGTCGGAGACAAAGAAGGTGTACCTTGACCTTCCTGTAGCACTGGCGTTGCTTGAGCGGGCTACAATGAAAAATTTCATTAAATCTTCTTGTTTTTTATTTTTATTTATTTTTTTTTTTTTAAGCTAAACAAAATTAATGACGATGAACAACATCATCGTATAGAACTTTCTTTAAAACGTTAACTTACTTTTTGATGATATTCATTAAGAATCTTCTGATACTCTTTAACATCCATTTTGAGCATTTGGAACATTTTCAAATATAAAAGTGACTGGCACCAAAGACTGAAAGAAAAAAGAACAAAAATATTGTTGAGGAATAATAAAAAAAAATATTGTGTGTACGGTACTACGTAATAATCATTGAGGGGAGAATGTAAAAGAGTCTCGAGTGAATGGTACTCACCTCAGGACAGCTAACTTGTTATTTATACCGCTCTCTGGCGAGTTATTTTGTTGGCTCTTAAACTTTGATGAGATATATCTGGAATAAAGATATAACCAAATTGTAGATATTGCTTTAATTAACAAGTATTCCTATCTCTCTCTCTCTCTCTCTCTTTTCTCTTTTTCTCCCTCTTCTTAAAAGGGGGAGTTTGTAGTTAATTAAAGATTGACTCACTTTATGAGGCTGAGGGTATCTCTGTACATGGTGAACGACGCTCGTTCCGTAAGAGGATCAGACTCCATGGCGTTGCCAGTAAGTAAGAAATATAAAACGGCTTCCAAGTACAACATTCCCTGTGCTGTAAGTTCGATCTCTTCATCGGCACTGTGCTTCAACCGTTTTGCTTCTGTCAGGTACTGATTCTGGTCCCTAATATATTAGGATAAAAGTATTGTCATTTAACCCTTTCGGTACGGAGGGAGTGGCCGCGATGCGCACTCATGGGCCGGGAAAGTTTTCAGTTTTAGGCCATAGACATTATAAAGTATAGATGATAAAAAAAGAATAATGATAAAAAAAAAAAACGTTTAAGCAATTAACAAAACGATAAGTTATTTTTAAGAGGAATAATTTGTTTTACCTGTCATGATCTTCAGAAACGTCGTTAAGCGGGTCGATAAAATACGAATAATAGGTACGTTGTGGTGGGGGTGGGGGTGGTAATAAAGTCGCATCAGTCCTTTCTTCCCGCTCGTGATTAGTTGGTGGTAGGTTTTCGTTCACCTATTATAAATGTAAAATCTAGATAAGTATTGAATGTAATTTGTCGATCTAATAAAATAAAAGTCAATAACGACATGAATATGAAATCATTTTTATTTGGAGAAAAAAAAATTATGAATGAATTACCTTACTTGAAGAAGGCCTAGACGTGGTTGATTCCGATTCGAGCTTCCTCCTTTTTTCTTTGGGCTCAGAACTGCCGGGTTTGGACTTAACATCCGTGGAACATGTAGCACTTAAACTAGACCCCGAGCTACTGCTCGTATTACGTTTTCTTTTAGACGTATTAGTGGCACTAGAGTTACCAGCACTGACAACATTATTTCCAGCACTGCGAGTGCCACTACCATTTAAGTTTTTTGAACTTGATGGCTGGGATGAGGATTTTTTCGTTAAGTTCGAACGACTCTTCTTGTCGCACTTATCCACAACACCGGTACTATCAACACCACGAATCCTACCACCGTCGGAAGAACGTTGCCTGGCAGGCGAGGCATCGATTAATTCCCCTTCCTCTGGAGTATCTGGTCTTGATAATAGAGCATGTAGGCTTGAAGATTGTCTCGAAGATGGCCTTGAAGATGGCCTAGAAGATGGCCTAGAAGGTGGTCTAGAAGGTGGCCTAGAAGATGGCCCACAGGATGGCCTGGTATCCGGAAGTTCTGTATGTTGCCTGAATTCCTGTCCTCTCGACGATATATGAGCTATTCTATTAAGATCGATCCTGCACATTAGACTCGGCATGCCGTTCTTATAAGTCAACGGAGGCATCATTACATTGTTCGAAGATTGCGATGTTGGCCTTCTGTACGGACTTTCACTACCGTTCGTCGGCGTATTAGCCGATGCCGTATACTCCTGAACATAAATACCACACTTTCCCCCACCCTTTCCACCTTTCGCACCACCTTTTCCACCTTTACCACCACCTTTCGCGCCACCTTTAGATATCGAAAACAATTTTCGCAAGGTGTCACTCTTCTTTTTATCCTGGACGTTACCAGCATCATCTTCTTGCAATTTAGGAGTTGGACTATTATCGCTATCAGAATTTTCCAGAGAACTTGTTCTTGGTGGTGGTATTATTCTTGATCTGGATTGAACCCTATAAAATGAAGTACCGTTCAAAAATCAAAAATTAACACTTGTTTGTTCAACATTTAAACACCTAATTGTTCCCAACTATTCAATTATTTTGTCAATACAAACTGTGTTCCTTGACACAGTCAAAGGATTTTTTAGTATTAGTATTTTATTATTTAGTATTTAAAATATTATATAAAAATAAAAATAAGAAAATAAATGTAAGAAATATAAAATAATTTGTCTCTATTATTACAGTGTTATTTATCAAAAATGATTCTTACCTAGTCACTTGTATGCGATTTCTCATAGTGACGTCAGACTCGCTGTCTGAATCGGAACCAGCATTAATGCTGGTAATTCTTGATCTGGGCCTTCTTGGTTTACCCTTACTTGGATTTTTCTTCTTATCCAGTTTTTTCGGAGAGTCTGCAAGTTTGGTACGTTGTTTCATGGCAGTTCTCCTCCAACGTGCTGATTCGCTCTCGGATGCGCTATTTTTTCCATTGGGAGGACTCTCGTCTTCACTCGATGATATGCTAAGCCTCGATTTTCGTTTATCGCCAATACTTGTCATTGCAGGTGTGATCGGAGTTGGTGCTGTCCTATCACTATCCGAATCACTCGAATTATCCCGCGATATTTCATCACTATCATCATCACTCGTTTCAACGATTGCCTTCGAAATGGATCTCTTCTTTTTAGGATTTGATCGTATTCTATTGCATGACTTGGTACTTTTGTTAAATTCGGGTGTTCTTTGATCACCCTTTGGACTTTTGGTCGATTTCCTTGGTCGACCACGTTTTTTCGTATCCGTCATTTTAGGTTTCTCTACCTCATAACGATGTTCTTCTCCAGTTTGATTTTTATCCGACATATGACTAGTGTCACTAAGCATATGCATCATATTTGTATTGTGCATATGCTTCAATGCATCGTCCAATTGCCATTCTTGACTTTTTTCTTGAGTTTCGGACGTTTGAAGCGTTGTCTGTTCCAACCTTGCTCCACCCTGACAACAAAATATAACAAAAGAATGTTAAAAAATTAAAAATCGATATCCAATTCGATTTATTCAATTACAAAAGGATTATTATTCTAGGAAAATAGAAACTCTCTCTCTCTCTCTCTCTCTCTCGAGGAAACTTTCCATTTTATTGGAAGAAAGTTAACAATCATTCGTGATTCAATAATCACGACAGAATTGAAGTTCTTAATAAATCGTATCAGTATTGAATCACGCAACATGGAAAAACAATCACAACGAATGGATTTTACAAATTTGTCTTCTGTAAAACCGTTAAAGTATCACACGAGATAACAATTAAGAAGAAGAAAAAAAAAGAAAGTTGAATTACCTGAGCCGTTTTTGTTTCATCCTTTTCATTGTTTGGTACAGTAATCTTATAAAAATTGCTAAGATTCCATCTCTTTTTCGTTTCCTGTAATACCTCGGGAGGTTCAGGTTGATTTAATTCTGTAGGTTTAGGAGAGATGGGTGGTGGTGTTGAAGGCCCCTTGCCGTTTGAAGGTTGGTTCATTTCATCTTCCGAATCATCGGAAGATTCACTACCGGAATCAGACCCTGAATCCGAACTCGAGCTACCACTGGGTGAACTTGGAGGTGCTTGACCGGGTGGACTGGGTGGTCTATGATTTAGATTAGGTGAATCTTTCGATGGTATTGGACTTATCGGGGGTGGCGTAGGCAATTTTTCCGGTGACTTTTTCTTCATCGGCGATGATGTTGGTCGAGGCAAATTCAATGGCCTCGTGGGTGATAATGCACCGACAGGTGACATCGGTATTGGTGACAATTCTGTTGGTGTAGGTCCCGGTACCATACTTGGCAACGATGGTGTTGTTAAACTGCAAGATGAATGATATCTATAAATCATAATTTTCAACATCGTTCATTTAATATAAATATTATTTCTACAAATATTTTACAAATATTTATATATATATGCAATACTAACCTTAAGGGTAGATGCGGACTCCTATTTCCTCTGATAGGTCTTGCCGGTGTCTCCTATAGTAACAAATTAATCATAATATTATTACTCGAATGATTTTCACAAGTACATAAACGCGATTTAATTTACATTAAAAGGCGAAATATGATGAACCTCTATCAACTTACTCTATCATCGATTGAAAGCAGGTGATACCAACCTGCGGAAGTATTCTTGAAGGAGGAATACAAAATGGAAGAATTGAATCGCGATAGAGAAACATAGTCGATAGAAGGGAAAAAGGAAACTTTTATTCTAGTGTGCAGCAGAGTTTGTTCTTTTTTTTCTATTTTTTTTTGTTTTCTTTCACAAACGCGTCCAAGTTACTACTACTACTCTATTACTACTTCTGTTACTTGTTTTCTATCGATTAACATACGTGCTAGTTGTTTTCTTTATTCTTTTTTTTTTTTTTTATTACTTTCTCGTTTAATCGTTTAATGGGCAAGTTATGTTAATGATATGATAACTCGATGATTATTTTACTCACCCTAGTTGTCGTTTCATCGTCGCTTTCTTCGGATAATCTTAAGTCCAGTTCTAGATCTCTGTAATCAAAAAGCAAAACACACAAAAATTGAATAAATATATCAGTTGATAATAAATTATATGTACAAATACTTATAAAATATATATATATAAGA
The DNA here is from genome assembly GCF_049000335.1 of Polistes dominula. Lineage (NCBI taxonomy): Eukaryota > Metazoa > Arthropoda > Insecta > Hymenoptera > Vespidae > Polistes > Polistes dominula. The sequence goes on from NW_028300899.1 coordinate 1,381,034, forward strand.
TTTACACATTTATCTTTAGCGTTTAATTAAATAAATCAAAACAAATGTTAAATGTGTTTATGTAGTACTACATTTGATGAAAATCCTAGAAAATCACGAACAACTAATCGGAGGTAGATTTAAAAGGGATGACGTTGCTACTGTATACAGTAGTAAAGATCAAATACCGTACACGCGAACACACAACTAAACGAGAAAGAGAATGAAAGACTCGAGCTAGTCGATCGTTCATTGTTACCTTAAGTACCTGTTTTACGCATTCTCTTCAACTACTTTGTCTTTCTTCCTATAGTACCATCGATATTTTCTCTCTCTCTCTCTCTCTCTCTTTATCTTTCTTTTTCTCTTTATCTCTATTATCACCCTATAAGCGTTAGTCTTTCGATAAAACAACTCTCTCAAAAGTGAGAAATCTCGAGAGTTGGCACTTTCAAAGAGTAGACGACGACGACGACAACGACGAAGACGACGACACATTCCTACTGTACTTTTCCCAAACGGGATCACACAACGATACACGAGAGACAAAAATAAATGTCGTCGTCCGGGTGGACTTTGAACAGAAAAGAAAATAAGAGTTGTTCTAAAAGTTTGTATAAATGTACAAAAAACAAAATAAAACAAAACACACGAAAAGAACAAAACAATTAGGGATGGTTTTCCTTTTACCCTTGATCGTGTTAAAAAAAAAACGTATTGCGAGTATACGAAGTATGCCAAGCGAATAAATGCATGTGTGAAAGAATGAGAGTGAGGAGAGAGAGAGAGAGAGAGAGAGAGAGAGAGAGAGAGATGTAGAAAGTTAAAGAGGAATATAGAAAAGTAGAAGTGGAAGAGAAAATGTATGTGTGTGTGTGTGTGAGAGAGAGAGAGAAAGAGAGAGAGACGAAATATACGTAGAGCACCGAACACGGAGATAAACCGTGTGAGGGCATCGACCCTAAAACGTTCTGTCCTGCGTCCTCGAGTGGATGTGACCGAGCCGTGTACGAGTCCTGCCTGCCTAGCTTCGCCCTTCTAACAGATCCTCCTCCTCTCATACACTACCAACGTTTCAATATTCTTTGTTCGACCAAACGATGATAATATAAAAAAAAAGATCTAAAAGACCTTTTTTTCTACATTTCAATACGCAAGATAAAAGTTTGATCTATCTCTAAAATGTTTTTTTACTGAACAGATTTGTACTCTTTTATAAATCAACCAATCAACCAACTTAGTATTTTTACACACTAACACCTATTTTATATATTTATATATATATATTTATATGTATATATGTGTATATTTGTGTATACGTGTGTTTAGAGTCTAAAGGATCATAGTAACTGGTCAGACAATCTAATTCTAGATCGTACGTACGTACGGAAGCAAAAGGCGAATCATCTACTAGAGAAGGCTATAGAAGCTCTACGAGTGGCTACACCGATCGCTGTGAATCCGCTAAATCGATCCTCTCGAGTCACAGGACGGAGTTTAACGATCGCTTCTCCGGAACGTTAGAAATACTTCCCCAAGAGTATCCGTGGGAACGTTTTGGATGCCGGATACGATCGCGTTTCTTTCTTTTTCTTTCTTTCACTCTTTCACTCTATCTATCTATCTCTCTCTTTATCTCTTTCTCTCGTTGTCAGAAATATTTTTACCTTTTATCATTTGGTATATTATATAAATATATATTTACAGATTTATCGTTTTTTTTTTATGTTTTCCTTTCTATACTTTTATATTGAATTATAAAAAAAAAAAATAAGTTTGTATCGCAATTTGCATATTCAATTGTTATTTTTTAAATGATATAAAATATTAATTAAATATGTAAATATTATTTAAACAAAAAAAAACAAAAATATTGATTGAATAACTTTGAAAATTTCCATGCTATTACATTACCTGTTTTACACATAAGATAACTTTCCTAACAAACTAACGCACATATCAAAGAAGAAAAAAGAGAGAGAGAGAGAGAGAGAGAAAAAAAACACCGAGAACTCATTTAAAATGATAACAAATGATAATTATCGTAATTAGTTGAAAAAAAAAAAACAAAAAAAATATTCAAACACTTAAGGCTTTAAAGAATGATAACAACTGTTGGTTCCTCGTGCTAGTTATCGAAAGGAAGAGGGGACGACTTGCTAAGAATAGTAAAAGACTATACTTGGTGTCATGCAAGAGTTAATCTTGGTAATTTCCAGAAAAACGGTACCTCTCTCTCTCTCTCTCTCTCTCTCTCTCTCTCTCTCTCTCTCTCTCTCTCTAATCTCAAAGTTGAATCTGTTTCCCTCTGTCACCGCAAGGATATAACTCACTTCGTCATCCTAGAGGAAGGAAGAGAGAACCTGTTTGCCAGTACATTCTCTCTCTCCCTTTCTCTCTCTCTTTCTCTTTCTCTCTTTCTTTATCTATCTCGACTTTCCACCTTGCCCTCGCGTGATCCTCCACTTTACCTCACAACGGAACCCTTAGAGGAGGTCTGCGAGCTGGTAACGCATTACAAGCTCGTAGGAAAGCATCAAATAAACAAGACCCATGAAAATGTACATGCAACTCTTCCTTCTCTCTCTCTCTCTCTTTCTCTTTCTGTTTCTGTTTCTCTTTCCTTTTTTCTCTTTCTATACCGTGGAAAACGACGCGAGCATAATTCTTATTGTAGCAAGAACGACGTTGCATTTCTACCAAGTTAATAAACGAAAGGTGTCACGCAAACACACATACATACATACATACTTCCCCATAAATAAATAAATTTAAAAAAAAAACATTTTGAAATATGCCTTCGCGTATTATATGTTTTATTTCTTTTTGTGATTTGAGAGACACGTGTTAAAGAGATTTTCTTAACACTTGTTCAAATTCAAAATCCATGTTGAAAAATGTTGAAATCAATCGGATTTTGGATTGAAAGTAAAAAAAAAAAAAGCCAAAGAAAATTTTTGTAAATCTCACAGGACGAAGATTAAAAATGGTAGTATGGGTTTTAACGAGAAAGTACGAGAAAGAGAGAAAAAGAGAAAGAGAGAAAGAAAGAAAGAAAGAAAGAAAAAGAAAAGAAATAGAAGAAAAAAAGAGCAAGCTTCGATATCAGCGCGGTAATAGAGAGAGACAGAGAGAGAGAGAGAGAGAGAGAGAGAGAGTTCCATCGTCGAATCCATTTCCGCTGGAAACTCCATTTCATCGAGCACGTTCGAAGCCCTTCTGCTTCGACGCGACCCTTGTGGTCCTCTAGCTTTTTCAGCCCATAAAAAGAAGACGCGCTATTTCCCTAGAGAATACGAGAGAGAAAGAAAGATAGAGAGAGAGAGAGAGAGAGAGAGAGGGAAGTAAAAGAGATCATGAATTGCTTATAAAGTTGAAACTATGAACAAACTTTCATAAATTTAACCATGTTGATAATGAAACTAACGAATTAACGAGCAAGTTTAAACTAGCAATCGAAAAAAAAGACAAAAAGACAAAAAGGAAACAAAAGTTTTGATCGACCATCTAAAATTGACTCTCGTGCAACGATTTATTTATTAGTGATAATATTTGATAATTGAATTGTTAATTAATAATAATAATAATGTGATAATATATTATTTAAAATTATTAACAAAATAAAAGTAATAACTTCCCGAAAGAACATTGAATGTTATATATATTTTTATTGGTTTTTTTTTTTTTTTAAAGATGAATATAAAATTTTTGACAAAAACTTTCATAACGACATCTATATATAATAACTTGGGATACTAAAACTATCTGTAACTAATAAAAAAGAACCAAAGTTACATCTCTCACTTTTGCTCTTTTACCATCTAAAAAGAATGAAAGTAAGTTCTCTTAGTCATTAAAGAAAGATACAAGGGGATGAAAGTTAAGAGGGGTTTGATGGGTAGAATGAGAGTAAGTAAGTGGTTTGTAAGAGAGAAAGAGAAAAACAAAGATGAAAGCCGATGAATTCCACTAGACACAATCTAACGTTGTCGTCTTTTTTCTTTTTTTTGTGCGAATTGGGGAATCACTTGAAAACTTATCTATTAGCTAGATTTACAGTACTACTACTATCTTTATTATATTCTTATTTATTACTAGGGGTGTCCCGTGTGTCACGCGTTTACTGTGGCTCACAATCAGTCCGATACACACGTCTTTAAGTCAACGAATTACCTTATAACCGCCATCTGTTAAAATCTTATCGATCTAACAGAGATAATCATGACTCGTTTGTTAATAAACAAATAATTCGATTATAAATTGAGATATAAACTATCCTATCTTTCAAGTTTGATAAAAGTGCACACAGTGTGCAAAATTTGATTAAAATTGGTTCAATAGTTTAGGAGTCCATTGCGGACAAACAACGTGACACAAATTTGTATATATATTAAGAAGAAGAAGAAGAAGAAGAAGATAACATTTATGATAAAATTTATATTTCTTTACACGAATAACTTTCCTCATGTATTTAACATGAACACTTGAGCACGTAAAAAAAAACATGCGCAAACGAGTATACATATATGTGTGTGTATGTGTATGTATATGTATCTAACGATAAAAAATATTGAGAAGAGAAATTCAACATTGGTGTGAGGAAACATCATCGCACAGTTACAAACGTTCGTAATAATTTCACTTCTATACAGTGCCGACTGTACAAGAGAAGGATAGGGAAAAAAGGGGGAGAAGGGGGCAGGAAAGGGAGGAGGGGAGAACAATTTTGCCAGGCATACCGGTCGCGTAGAAAGGGTGAAAACGGATGGAAAACAAAACCGGTAGAAACGAGCTCTATCATTGTCACTAAATCCACGAAGAGATAACCGTATGGAATTTTTATGAATTCATATAACAACCAACCGATTATCGACGATTATATACGTTTTATATTTGTGACCAAAATTCCAAAAGTTCAAACAAAATTATGCGGTTATATCTATTACTATTACACGCATATATATATATATAATCAGTTAATCATAATCATCAGTTAATCATATATTTAATCAGTTAATTAATTCCTGATATAGCTCGAATATGAAAAGTTTTCTCTCGTAATTGTTCATTTCTTTATTATTATTATTCGTAGAAAAAGAAACGTTAGATTTTCTCAATTTAAGATGACGAATTTGATTGGACCCCGTATCAAACTTGAGATACTTAATTTATTCTTACCGTGAAGACAATTACGACGACGTGTAAAAATAGATTGTTACTTTAAGATGAATCGTTTCAATCCACATACTTCTTAGTATCGATACTATATATCTGCGAATAGATATATATGTATGTGATCATATATATATATATATGCATGTATGTACGTGTGTTTGTTCCCGCCACGCAATGATGTTAAAAAAGACGAGTCCTGGAGCAATCGCGAACTGGCAATATCCGTAACAAAAACGATTCGTATCCGTACACTCTCGCTATTCATAGATATGTACATCATACGTGTGCGGCAAATCGTTTACGATCGTTTATTGCTTTTACTGGCAATACTTTTTCAACCAATCCTGGCTAGCTTGTATATGTAGTTGAATCGAAAAATAGATAGAGAAAATAGAAAGAGAGAGAGAGAGAGAGATAAAGAAGATACAGTTAGCTACCACCGATTGGTACAGTAATTAAAATTATCCGAACGGAGATCGAAATTATCTCACTGTGATACCGATATATCTACATATAAATAAATAGAAAAAATCAAATAAACGGAAATAAAAGTAAAACAAAAAAAAAAAAAAATATATATATATATATATATATATATATATATATATATATATAAAACAAAAAGTGAGACAGAGAGAGAGAGAGAGAGAGAGAGAGAGAGACAAGGTTTATCATTGAATACAATCATACACCAATGTGTGTATGAAACTGTCCCCTCATATACACACACTACACACACAGAGCATATATCTATCGGTTGAAACGAGAAATGCAGAATGAAATCTCGGATGAGAGCGCGTAACGAGACTCCACTAATCACCGGTATACGTCAATGTAGGTCAGTTGTGTTAAATCGAAGCGAAAAACGGGTTAAGAGGGAGTAGTAAACGGTATTACAACACACGGAAAAGAAATGGTCTACGATAGGTGGTTAGTTAACGACTTGATTAACATCCTCTTACAGATACGAATGTAATATCATATCTGTTCTAAAATACAGTGACGTGAAAATGTTCAATAAATTATTGGAAAGTTTCTATATCGGGGAAAGATTATTCGAATGTTTTGACACAATCAATCATAACGATATTGTAGCATGATGAAAATATTGCAAAGAACGTGTGTGTGAATATATGTAGAGAGAGAGAGAGAGAGAGAGAGAGAGAGAGAAAGACAGACAGAAAGTTAATGAACGTATTTATTCGAATAATTTGCATATATATGTGTGATTGATTTGCGAAAGATCACGCCATGTAATTGACGAATCAGAAATTGATAACGACGAGAAAGATGTTAGACAACAAATGATCAGAAAACGTTAAAAGGTGTAACGCATTTGACAATGAGTTGTTAGACGAAAGTAGACGATTAGTTAGTTGTAAAGTATAGTTTATTAGACGAATATATATACTAGTATATCTAAGAAATCTTTCATAAATGTTATTAATTACTTTCAAATTAATCTATGTAAAAAAAAAAAAAAATACGAAAACGGATAATTATCGTATGATTATCTTAGATTTTAATTTAATATCATGTACCTACACGCTAAAATATATAATCAGATACACCTAAATCTTGTGTTATTTTGATACATTTACGTACCTTTATAATACCTGAATATGTAAATTAATTTACATTAATTATACGCGTCAATTCTATTCTTTTAACACACACACACACACACACACACACACACATATACATATAATGTTAAACACAGTAATATATTGGAATGAATTTAATCGAATACTCTTAATTATGCGTACTAAAGAAACAGATAGAGAAAAAATATTCCTTGATTCGAGTATCATGTTGAATAATACGGGAATGAATACTAGAAAATTTGGACTAATTGTATACAGGTGGGGTAGGGGGGTTTGGGGGACTAGGGGGTTGGGTTGGAGAGAGGGGGAAGGACTTATACGGTCGTCCTATTTTATGATTATACTTTACTCTTTCTTCGATATGACGAGAAAGGAATGCAAAATTTGAATGTAATAATATCAATTGAAATGTTTCATCTAATAACAAAATAATAATAATAATAATAATAATAATAAAGATAACAAAAAAGAAGAAGAAAATATTAAATAAAAGATAGGAGTAGTAAAAAAATTCTACAATAATTAATCCTACTCAACGTTATATATCGTTGTCGTTTGCAAAGTGTTTCTTCGTTCAAGTGTAGAAACGACCGACCGAAGATAACGTTCTCGCGATAAATAACCAGAAAAAAATATGAGAAAGAAAGAGAGAGAGAGAGAGAGAGAGAGAGAGAGAGAGAGAGAGGGAGTAAATAAATAGAAAGAAAAAAAGCAAAAAAGAAATGGAGACAGATTCTCATCGTTTTATCGCGACTTGTTGCGAACAAATCGACGAAACCGAAACGCCTTATCGTTCCAGTTTCAAGCAACTCCTCTAACAAAGTATATAAATGAGTATATGTGTGTATGTGTGGGTATGTGTGTGTGTGAGTAGTATATGTGTACCTATGTGGGTGTATATACGTTATCGAACAAGGTCGCGTGTTGCTTACTCGATAATAATTAGCAAATTCATTTATACTTTTTTCTTTTCTTTCTTTGTATCTATTTTATAAATTACATTAAATTATAATTTTATTTCTCTCTCTTTCTCTTTCTCTTTTTGAAATATATATATATATATATATTTTATTTATTTGCAAAGAACTTGATTTTATAATATAAGAAACAACAACATACGATAAATTGTAAATTCTATTTATGTCCATCGTGATAAAATATTCATCTGACAATTTAGAAATTGAATTGTGTGAAAAAGAAAAAAAAAAAGAAAAAAAAAACTATTATCCGAATTAAATTTATATTTCGTTTTGGAGAGAATAAAAAAAAGAAAACATTAAGAAATGGAAATGAATTATTTCATTTGTAGGATGATGAGTTTGTTCATACAATGAGCGTTAATTTTCGTCGATATAAACGGGGTTATATGACCCAGTTTTTGGGTTCGAGGGCGTGTACCGTGATTATTAGAGGCAGTTTAGAGTGTAGGGGTCGAAACCGAAAACTCTGTTAAACGTTATTCGAGGGTAAAGAGAAAGAGAAAGAGAGAAAGAGAATGAGAGAGAGAGAGAGAGAGAGAGAATAGAAGTGATGAAAAGAGGAACGTTATTAAATGCGTCACGATTAACGTTACTTTGCGTATACAAAATGAAGAAATACGAACGTCCCAGAGACTCGTTTACGAAATATGATTCGAAAGTTTGTTACACGTAACCGACGAATGTTTATAAACGTTATTCGACGATTTAAATTGTTACACGAGTGGGTAGATTAAATTCTATGAACTTTGTAAAACTGTAAGAGGAGGAGGAGGAGGAGGAGGAGGAAAAAAAAATAAACCGTTCATGATATTTGAGCGATTAGATTGTTAACAAAGTAGAAAGAGAAAGAAGAGTAAAACAATATTCGTTGTTAATTGGAAAATTGTTATTTATCAAAATCGTCACATTTCGAATTGATAATATACAGATCTCTATATTTTTTAAAAAATCCAAATTATTGAACAAATTAAAACTATGCAACAAATCGTTGTTCAAATATAATATATATATATATATACGCGTTGGTTACAATATTAATCGATTAAAAAGGGTGAAAGTGTTTTGTGCTAGTAACATTTTTCTCTTCTTTTTTTGTTCGTTTCAATTTGAGATAAGAAACGACGTTTAACTTGTAATTATTATGCGTTTATTTCAAAATTGAAAAATAAACCAAAAAATGTCATTCCTATTTTCTTTGTCTTTTCAGTTATTCAAATACAATAAGAAAAAGAAGAATTTTTGAACGATCTCTAATTCACATATCCAAAATATTGGATAATTAGGAATAATTAGTTTGTTTTTCAATGAAAATAATGGAATATGATTGTATAATAATCGTTTACTAAAAATCAATTCGTAATTTTGACGAAAAGTTATGTGAATTAGAAAATAATATTGACCGTCGCGAATAATTCACAGAATGACACAACGTTTGTGATAGGCACACGCGCAGGAGGCACCACATTGATGTTAATCGGTTTTCGTTTCGAACTGGAAATGAAATATGACAGGATATCCCGTCGGGTGGTCATAAATTCGTCGTTAAACGAGAAAAGATGAAAACGAAAGAGAGACAGAATATATATATATATATATATATATATATATATATATATAGGCGTATACAATTTTCTATGGTTGCGATCGAATCGTTCCGTTTAATACGATTTAACGAAAATTATCTTTTGAATAAAAGTTTCTTTTTTTTTTTTACGAAACATGAACGTTAGTTTTATCGACGCGTAATAACAAACAAAAAATAATAATAAAATAAATTACATATATAATAGTTTGTTTTTTTTGCGTGCACGTGATAATATCAAACACACATTTCCAAAAAGCCGAGACCTAATATCATTGTAATATTGTTTAATATTATTTTTTAAAGAAATATTTGAAGCAACAAAAAGAAAAAGAAAGAAAAAAGCAAGAAAAAGTAAATTTAATGAAAAAGTACAACTTGTTTGAGATTTATTGTGCAAATAAATATTTACGAACGCATGTTAAACGTTATGTATAAATATTAATAATTAAATTAAGAGAAAATGATGTGCATATAGTGATTTGAATAAAAAAATGTACTTGCAAAATTTGTTTATATTATTCAAATCGCTATTTTAATATAATATAATATAATATAATATAAAGTATAATATATAAACATTTGTTTTTTTACTTACGCTGGAAATGTGTTGTTGTTGTTGTTGTTGCTGTTGGGTCTTCTGTTTTCTCTTCCTGTAACAAAGAAAGTTAAATCACAATTAATGATACGTGTGACTAATTAATGTCTGATTGATTACGATTACACGAAATGAAAACGAAAGACTTTTACATCATCATTCTCCAAAGAGAAAGAGAAATAGAAGCAACTTGTGTTTTCATCATTAAATCTATCATTTAATCAATACACGTAGTTCGACGTGTGTTTTTTCTTTTTTTTTTTATAAATTAACAAAATCGAATTGTATAACAACGTAACTATTATACAATTTATATATTTACAATAATGTTTTACAAATTATGAGATAATAAACGTTTGTTTAAAATGAACGAACTTCATCCGACCCACAGTTTATTTGTCACAACTATTATTTTCGAATGTATGCATATTTCGACCTTGACGTAGAAAACAACAAAACAAAAAAAACAAAAAAAAGAAGAAGAAGTTTGAAAATTCTTTTCGAACAAAAACCTTCCTGTGAATAATTTTCTGTCGTTGTTTGAACGATAAAACGGAAATGTGTAATGGCAGAGAAACGAAGGTAGTATGAGGAGGAAGAAAAAGAAAAGAAAAAAAAGAAAATACGTGTGTGGTAGATGGTTCGTATTGGCTGCAACGATAAACTACTTCACGTGTGTATATATATATACATTTTTGAAAGAGAAAAAGAGAAAGAAAGAAAGAAAGAAAGAAAGGAAAGGAAAGAAAAAGAAAGAGAAATAAAAACGAAGGGTGTACCGGAACAGCCGTCGAATGGGGATTACAGAAGGGTATCCCCCACTATTTTTTCCCCATTATTACTAGTACCTACTCTTACAAGGAAGGAAAACTTTTCCCGCCACTTTCAGTCTAATCGATTGAACACCGAGAAAATATTCAACGATAAATATAATATTCTACATGTTAAGGAACAAGTAGTAGTAGTCTCGTATTAGATGAGAAACAAAAATTAAAAATAACAAAAATAACAAAAATAAATAAATAAATAAATAAATACGAATACATTTTTCGTTATTCATTTTGTACTATTAATTAAATGATATTATTGTATTATAAAATAGATAACTCGTTAAGATATGTAATCTGGAGTAATTAATTTGTCGAAGGGAGACGGAAAAGGAAGAAGAAGAAGAAGAAGAAGAGAATGCGAAAAGAGAGAGAGAGAGAGAGAAAAAAGAGATATCGGAAGTATTTAAAAAGTCGACTTGATTCTCGAGTTAATAGGCTTGTCCGTTTACTTCGAAAAAAAAAAGTCTAATGGAAGAGATAAAGGAACAGAATGATCGTTTCTCTGGTGTGGTTGTGCGCGGGGATAAATGCTCTTCTCTCATAGGAATGCTGCCATTGCTGTTGTATTGCTATTGCAGTTGCTACCGTTGCTGCTGCTACTGCTACTGCTACTGCTGTTTCTGCTACTACTAAGAAGACGTAAAAACGTCGATGAAGAAGCATCGTAACGTCGCGTCGATAGAGTTTACGATTCTCGAGATCGTATCATCGGTGACCTATTTATGCGAATACTGCGGTTGCATTGTTCGATAGTCTCTACGTCATTCGATGACTGCTTTTGATGCCCCATCGCCTTTGAAACCGTTCAATTTACAAAACATAGTATTGATATACTATATATATATATATGTATTTACTGATATCTTGAATAGTCGGAATTACGATTTGCCGTTTATCGATCGTTTAAAAGGAAGAAAAAGAAATGATTATTGGTAAAAGAATATAATACCTTTGTCCTTTCTTCACGATAGTATTATTAATAATAATAATAATAATAATAATCATCATCATTTAAGATGATAGTAGAGTTAAAACGAGACAACGATGAAGCAGCGTCGATAAACGTTCTTTATTATTATCTGTGTTATACACTATAATTATCCTATGCATGTAGGTATGTGTACATTTATGAGACTATCTCGATATCTCTCAACCTACAAGCTTGCAGCACATTCTCGAATAAAGAAACACAAAGTGAATGTAGCAAGAAGCATCGATTTCGCGCACCTGATAACAGAAGGTAGCTGACAGCCCCTTGAAGTAGCTCGAACCTGCTCAACATGACTTATCGTGTGTCTTAGTATAGTTGCGTTGACTCTTCATGTCACTTGTATACACACATATCCACCCACCACACATACACACACATACACACACATATACATATATACACAGTAAAAGAAGTACACATGCATGTAACTCACAACACAAGTATAATAAAAGTAGATATGCCTCCCCCCTCCGCTCCCCAGTTATAAAATATTTCTATCCAATTCCTCAAAAACCACCAATAATATATCCAATGATTGTGAGATTTAGAAATCTAATACTTTAATAATATCACACAATAACATTATTTATTATACTTCCGGCGGAAATAAAAATGCAAACTTGCGAGAAAAGAGAAGAGAATAAAAGAGTATATGGAGGAAGAAGGTCTTGTTCCCTCTCTTATCTCCTTTCTCTCTCTCTCTCTCTCTCTCTCTCTCTCTTTCTCTCGAAACACACACGGTGACGTGCTTCGCTTGACTGAGGCCCGAGAACCGCGATGGGCCCTCCTTCCCTCTCCCTTACCACCACCGTACCAGAAGCAGCCGGCAGTGACTATGGTGGAGGACCATCGTGTGTTAGCTTTTCCGTTGTGAACTCCTCCTAACTACAGCTAATATACAGTACGTAGTACACGTTTGTCGCGTTTGATTTCGTTCGACTAACAGAACTACAACGATTATGATGACGATGAAGAAGACTACTATGATGATAAAGATGATGATGATGATGATGATCAGAACGATGAAGAAAACGACTTAAGACGACAACGACGCAACAACGAGGGGCCCGTGCGAACGCAGTCTGCGGAACAGACGGTCGCTCGTTTCACCTGCGTTACCCGTGTGCCTTTGTCGTGCCCCACTCCATATACTACACCGGGCTTGGGACTTAGCCGTTGGGCCTTATCCCCACTACATACACCACCTTTCCTTCCATCTATCTCTCTTTTACCCGCCATTACGCTACCGCTCGTGTATGTACCTCTCTACGCTTCTTCTTCTTCTTCTTATTTTTATTCTTTTTAGTCTTCTTATTCTTCTTCTTCTTGATCGTAGTAACGGACCCTAGTGAAACACTAATTCCTGACGATCCTTGATTCTAAACCACTAAGAAATATCTTTCTTTATTTTGTTCTGAGGTATTGGCAAATATTTGATCAATTTATAGATTAGGATATTTGATTGTGTTTTGTCGATATCTAATAATTCAAAACTATAGTAATTAACCCCTTGAGTACTGAATTATTTGAAAATTTGTATGTATACATAACAAATTTAATTTGTTATTGTAATTATATATGGATTAATATGTAAAAGTAATAGATTTTATTTGAAATATAATTATATTGATGATATAAATATATTTTTGCAACAACCTCTCAATTGTAACAACGGATCGTTGTTTTAAACATTAATCGCTAAAAAACATCTTGATTCTAATCCAATCAAAGAAAGAATCATTTTTCTTGATTTTTCCTCTTTTTTCCTTTTTTCTTTTTTTGTAAATAAAAAATATTAACAAATACTTCTAAATTATAGAATAGGTATCGCTGTTTATTTGCTAACGTTTAATAATTCAGATCTATAGTGATTATATCGTTTTCCCTATCTATTTTAATTATTCAACGATAGAGTTTAATAATTCATCGTAACGTTGAAACGAAATTATCGAGACAGATCATTTTGTTTTCGAAATAAAATGTCCTTTCAATGAATACGTTGAAATATCCATTATATTTTGCCGATTAATTATCAAAGAATCATACCTACATAATAACAATAATAATAACGATGATAATAACAATAATAACTCTTTTGCCTGGTAATATAATGAAATTATAATTGATAAAACGAAAAACGCGTATGTGGAAGAAGAACGATATTTTCTATTTATTTTTTAATAATTTCTTTGTGTGTATGTGTGTGTGTGTGTGTATTATGTGTGGGTATATCAATCGATACTAAAATCTCGATGCTTACTTTCTTTTCCTTTCTCTATCATTTTTATTTTTTTTATTTTTGCTATTCCTCTCAACTTTATAATCAACTCCCCCTGTCCCTAATGTCTGAGTGGAGAAGAAGAAAAAAACAAAAAAAGGAAAAGAAAAGAAATGAACGAAAATTTCATGGTGTTCCATCCGTCGATAACTAGTTACGTAGCCGGCTATTGATCGATACCATCTCGTCTATACAGGGGCCTGTCTTTATGTTAATGTGTGCGTGCTGCTCGTCCATACGGTTGGTCCGCGTGCGTTATTAAGCCAGTATACTTAGTCGGCACACGCCAAGAAGAACACACCGGATTCTCAAGCACCTGTTTCGGTTCTTACACTCGATCTGGTTGGACCACCTTCCTTTTCCTTCCTTTCTTCCTTTCCTTCTTTCTGTCTTTATTTACTTCTTTTCATTCGCGAATCTTCTTAAGACTATTATTAAAGTCAACCAAAATAAATCTTGTGTGTCCCTTTTACTTTGATTTCTTTTGTAACATTTTTTAATTTTTTTCTTTCTTTTTTTTCGTTCTTTTTTACTTTGCATATCATTTTCATTTGCCTTCTTTGATTCTAAATTTCAATTAAATTCAACAAAGAACCTACCTAAGAGCAAAAGAGAGACACAGCAACGTGCACGTGTGTGTATGTGTGTGTGTATGCGTTTGTTTGCATTAATGATGTTACTCGCGGAACAAGACTACTCTCGAAAATTAGTCTCTGTCTCTAACATGGTTCGATACATCCGGTGAGACGGCAAGTTTCGAAGCCTTTCGAACGAGAAGCGTAGTAGTGCGTTTCGTGATGTTGTCCAATTATAATTTCACTTCCGTCGTCTTCCCGAGAGAGTTCTCCTTCGTTCATGAGTACAAAGATTGTATAATAAATATCGTCATAATATTGGAAAAAGAAAGATGATATATTGTAACTACTTTCATACACATACACATACATACATACTTACATATACCTGTGCGCGCGTTTGATAAAATACAAAATCAAAGTGGGGAGAAAAAAATATCTCTTGTTTTCAACACATTTACAAACAAACACACACACACACACACTCACATATATCATACGTGAGTAATCGTATATACAGGTATACGTGTAATATATAATGCACCTGCTGTAATACATAACATGTAAGTATTTTGTATGTTAGAAAGAGAGAGAGAGAGAGAGAGAGAGAGAGGGGGGTAGGCACAACAAACGATTCGTTGAACGGAAGCTCTTCCGTTTGGTAAGAGGATAAAAAAGAATGCATAATGTCATACGGTCTACGCGAGTCTTTGTGTCAAAGAGATAACGAGCTCGAGTGGTAAGGGCCGAGAAGAGAGGGTGGTAGTGGTGGTGGTACTGTTGGTGGTAGTAGTGGTAGTCGTACTGGTACTGGTACTCTGATACTGATGATGGAGAGGTTGGTTGAGAGGCACGTGGGAGTGTGTGGGGTAGGGGGTTGAAATAAAGGTAAAGAAAGAAAAGAGGAGGAAGAAAGAAAAAAAAAAAAACCCCCGCGAATCGACATATGCCGCCGCCTGCCGCCGGCGACGACCCAGTTTACCTTCTTCCCTCACCCTCCCAACCTTACCCTTACCTCTTTCTCTCATATGCACACACATATATATACAAAGACATATTCTTCCGATATGGAATCACCTTGCGTAAAGAAAACCACCAAAAGAGAAGAGAGAGAGAGAGAGAGAGAGAGAGAGAGAGAGAGAGAGAGAGAGAGAGAGAGAGAGAGTAAGAGAGACATTGCTAAATCTTCGTAGCTTATCCTCGAACAACATTTCGACATCTTTCACGGCTCGACGTTTTTCTCTTCGCCGAATTTTCTTATCCTTTTAAACACGATTTTTCTTTCATCGATTATATCGTAAAGCTTCTTTCGTGCATACAATATATATATATATATATATATATATATATATATAGATATTGTAAATGTAAAGGTAAACTAAAGAGAATAAGAAAACATGGATGAACAGAGAAACGTGTATAAGATTATTTCACAGTTTAAAGGAGTATACTGAATGTGTATGCGTAATCTGTATATGTGTTTATATGTGTATGTGTATGTATGTATATATGTATGTGAAGTTCTGGAACGATTCGCGAGTAACTCGCAAGCTTCTCAAAGCGTGTTTTGACGGTCTCCACCTGCTAGTTGAGGATGGAAACTCGATGTTTAACTACAACATCTCGCACAACTGTGTTACTCCCACGAGAAATAGGAAGAGAAAGAAAGAAAGAGAGAGAGAGAGAGAGAGAGAGAGAGAGAGAGATGAGATGAGAAGAAATAGCTATGAAAAGAAGGAAGAATTTAACTGAAGAATATTTTATACAAGACGAAAATATCTCATACATAGATAGCCATATTACTAATGTTTCATCTCTTACTTCTTTACGTTTAACTTCTTGTTTTCTTCTTTTTTTTTTTCTTTACTTGGTAGGTAGGTAGGTAGGTAGGTAGGTAGGTAGGTAGGTAGGTAGTAGGTTGATAGGGCGTTAACGATTTCCTATTTAAATCGGCTATTTATAAATTACTTTCGGAGAAAATAATTCCATAGTCCGCTTTACGTAATACACAATTAACGGAGGACAGTTAATTGGAAAAGTGATTACGATCGATATCCACACTTTGCCAGGTGCAACGTGAACGACTGAAACGTTCAACTTCCTGCAAAAGTTTCGCCGACTTTTTCCGCAAATCCGTCTACTACTATTACTATTACTATTACTACTACTACTACTACTACTACTATTACTGCTTTTGTATCATTTCCAGATAAACTTCGCTATACGTTCTCATATACACGTACATGTACATATATATATATATATACTATACGATCCCAGATTATCTATTCCGCTCGTCCACGTCTATATCCCATTTATCCCGTGAACCACCACCGCCACTTGGAGACTCGCTGTACCCGAAATTGGGTCGACCGAATGATATATTATCCGCAATATTCAGAATGGTCACACCTGCATAACGCTTCGTAATAAAAAAAAAAAAAAGGGGAAAGAAAGATAGATAGATAGAGAGGGAGAGAGAGAGAGAGAGAGAGAGAAAGAAGTAAATGAGAACGTTGTTTCGAAAAAATTAGCAAATCGATATTAATCCCGTCGACAGATTTTCGATAATTTTCATCGTTTTATCAAATATCACTTGGATTGCCTATTTTTCTTTCTTTCTTTCTTTCTTTCTTTCTTTCCATTCTTTTTCCTGTTTTTTTTTTCTTTTTTTTTTTTTAATCCTTTTGCTTTTTTAATTCACCTCCAATAAGTTTATAATACGATCATTTGAAAACGTCGACAATTTATTGGATCTCGTTATTACCAGGCAAAGCTTCATTTGAATTTCATAAGAAACACCTTCTTCTTCTCCACTCACTTTTTTCTCTATCTTTCTTTCTTTTTTACTTTTTTGTCTCTTTTTTTTTTTCCTTGTTTTCACTGAATAAATGGATCAAAATAACGGTGAAGTCAATTTCTGTCGATACAAAATTTCCGATATTTCATTAATCGATCATCATCTCTCTCTCTTATATCGTACGAATCTCGCGAAGATAAAACATATATATATATATAATAATAGTAGTAGGTTCGTGAGAATGAACAACCAAAAAGAAAAATGAAAAGAAAGAATGAAAAAAAAAAAAGCAAAAAAGAATAAAGAGAGAAAGTAAGAAGAAAAATTGAATAAATAGCAGCAAGTAACGTCGACGCCCGTTTGAGATTGATCGTGCAATATACACTGCGGTTAGATTAGTAGATTGCTTTTGGTTTGGCATTGAGCTTGCCCTGGCGATTAATCGATAGTCGAGCGAAGGTCGTACGCCTCCGTGGCGTCTCCGCTTATATTCGGAACTTTTAACCTTACCACCCCCCCCTCCTCCATCCCACCCCCTTCTTCTGAGTTTCCATAAGCTCGCCTACGAAGATACATGTTAGAGAGTTACTTGGTTCCTACCAACCTTTACCACTACTAACACGCATAAACCATATATTGTCGTATATGTGTGTGTGTGTGTTATATATCTAATAAGTGTCATGTATGTACATTATACATGTCTCTCTAATATAACACACACATATATGTATATACATTTAAATGCATATACATACATGTGTATGTACACGTAGGTAAAACGAAGGAAAAGAAATAAAGGAGAGAAGAAAAAGAAAAAAAGGAAATAAAAGGTTGATAAGAGGAGAGAAGCTTAATATCTGAAAAGGACGATTTCCGTCCTTTTTTTTTCTTTTTTTTTTTTTATCGTGTAAACCGAGGAGAGAAATGAGATTCTTGGTCTTTTACAAAAAAAAAAAAAAAAAAAAAAAAATAGAAAAAGAGAGAGTACCATTTTTATCACCTTCTCTATGACACTTTTTTTTCCTTGTTGTTGTTCAAAATGAAAATAAAAAGAAAAAAAATAATAAAAAGAAAAGAAATATCAGAGAAGAAAAAAAGGAATTACTATGAAAAAAAAAAAAAACAAAATGGGATTGAAGAACGACAAATAGGAGAGAAGGGTGGATTATACTGGGAAAGTTTATCTAAATGCGAAACACGACGCAGCAATCGAGTTGCACTCTTGAACAAACCAATACGTAAGCATACACACTTTAACACTGATATATACATAAGATAGAGATAGATGATGATACATATGTATACACATATACACATATACATCTATATACATAAGGAAGGAGGTGGTGGTGGGGAGACTGGGGGCTGGGGGACTGGGGGCTGTGGGGGGGAGGGAGGGGGAGGGGTAAACGCACACGAGAGAAGTCGTGGACAATTCGAGCTAACTGGGTCACGCGTTGACACACACAGGACAGACGTGAAGCTAAGCTAAGCTCGGAAAGGGTCAACACTTGAGAACAGTTCATTGACCTTAAACTCATGGAATGTTAAATATTCGTGAACGTCGCGTGATACGCATTTTCCAACTGTCTCAGAATTCTACGGAAAGGAGGGGAATCCCCTCCTCCCCACCCCTTCCTATCCGTCCGTAAGATGTATGGAAGAAGGTCAGGGACCTTGTCTCGTTAAGATCAACGAATTAGATTTCTAATATGTGGGAGGGGGGAATAATTAAATAATAAATCAAGAGAATTTTTATGTGCGAAATCAATTATACGAATTTAAAACTCAATCAATTTACACAAGTTATATCGTTGTAACGAAACTTTTCATTAAAAATTCGAGAAGAATTTTTTTTCTACAAATTTGTCGCATTTGTACAATCAGATGGATGGAACGGGGGGGGGGCGGGAGGGTGGGGTGAGAAAGAAAAAAATCCTGTAGGAGGAGAGAATGGGGGTGTTGGGGACCGAGGGAAGGAAAAAAAAATCAAATCGTTCATTCATAGCGTTCGAAACTGTATATATTCAACACAACGTGAACGTGTCATAATCTAAAATTGTTAGGAAATATATATATATATATATATATAAAAAAAAAAAAAAGCAAACCTTAAGGAAATATTCGTGAACGTCATTTAATTCGAGACGCCGTTTGATATTGCACGTACGTTGTGTGTTGCAGTTAGCACAGAGAGATATTGAAAGAGAGTATGTATATAAATATACAGTCAGTATATGTCAGAGACACACATATACATGGATACGTAATAGGAGAACACGGTGAGAGCAAAGAGACAGAGAGTAGTATCTCGTATTTTCCACGACGAGCGCGCACACGTTCTTCGATGTACTCTCTTCGTGCCGCATTACGAGTTGGCGATGTACGGAAGAACCAACCGTGTAAGAGTGAAAGAGATAGAGATAGAGATAGATAGTGAATAAGAGAAAGAGAGAGAGAGAGAGAAAGAGAAGAAAAAAGGAAGAAGACCGCTATGAGAGAAAATAAGAGGGGGAAAGAAAGAAAGAGAAAAAGAGAGAGAAAGAGAGTGAGAGAGAGAGAGAGAGAGATGACTAAAAAGGGACGAAAAGAAGAAAAAGAAGAAGAAGAAGAAGAAGAGGAGGAAGATGATGAGCAGAAGGAAGAAGAGGAAGAGGTAAAGGTGGGTCATCGACTTCCTCGCCATGACGCAACATACATACACATACACACACACAAACATACTAATATATATATATATATATAGGAAAGGAAGGAAAGTTTAAGAGAAAAAGAGAAGGAGGACACGTCGAGACGACCAAAAGCTGATCGCCCTGGTAACCTCTTCTTTCCAAAACTTGTCCTTCCCCCTTAACCCCCGTAACCACCTTTTTTCCCCTTCCTTCATTCCCTTTCTATCCAACATGCATTCTATCTCTTTTCAACTCACTTATTAAACTTACTATATATCCGAAACCCTCGACTTGAAGATCCCCCTTCCCTTCCCTTCCCTTCCCTTCCCTTCCCTTCCCTACCCTTCTTCACCCCTCCCCCTAGTTTGTAAAAGGTTGTGGAGAATCCCTAGGAGGAGTCTCGAACGTGTGAATCACACACTGCAAATACGTAGGGCTACTCGAAACTCTCTCTCTCTCTCTCTCTTTCTCTCTTACTATCGGATCGAAGTGTATGTATCTCTTCTCTTCGAGTAATAGACGCTTTCATACCAATGTATATTGATATAAACGATCATCGAGATTTCTTAAGGACTTGACCTATAGCGTTATATACCCCTTAAGATGTTAACTTCAAGATTGGATGATCATGATTTATCTTGAAACACTTGTGTGAGGATACTTTTATTATTATATTATATTATATTAGATTATGATTAGATTTTGTCCTATTACTTTGTTTTCTTATCATTGTTCTTATTAATTTAGGATCTATAATATATATATATATATATATATCGTATAGACGTAACTCGATATTAAAAAAATTATTTTATCGATAATAAATTATTCGTATCGAAGGATTTTTTTTTCTAACATATACTAACAACACACGTGTTTGACTTATCGATTTTATTAAACGTTTAAATCGGGACAAATACTTATAGAAATTTATTCAATATTTTTAAACCATTATATTTATTATTATTTATATTATAATTACTTTGTTCTTTTGATATAATTAATATTATTATTAAAAAAAATATAATAATAATAATGAAAATATTTATGCGAAAGATATAACAAAGTTGATAAAATAGCAAACAGTTAAAAAAGAACATGAAAGAGAGAGAGAGAGAAAGAGAGAGAACTGACATAGATTGGTTCAACTATGAAGAATAGAAAAAAAGACCGGAGACGGATACCTAGATAACTGTAGAGAATAGAACAGATCGTCGATGGAAAAAGGTGGAGAGGATTTAATCACGTTAAGTAACTTCGACCTACCGAAGGGTGAATAAGAGAGATAGAGAAAGAAAAGAAGGATGACGAGAAGAAGGAAGAAGAAGGAAGAAGAAGAAGAAAAGGAAGAGGGAAAAGTTAGAGGAAAATACGGACGTGTTATCGACCTCTTTCAGTCTACTATGCGACCACCAGCCACCCTTATCCACCCTCAACCCAAACCACCCTCTCATTTCTCTTCATCTTTTTCTTTCTCTCTTCTCTCTTTCACTTTTTCATTCGCATCCTTTTATCTACGACTAACATGCGTAATCTTTCTTTCTTTCTTTATTTATTTATTTATTTCTATCTTTTTCAGTGTTATCATCATATCGGCAATAATGTTGAATAAAATCCCGATGATTTTCTATCCATAGTCTTTTTATATATATTTTATGTGAATGTTCCAAGAGATAGAAACACGACGGTTTTTTTATATAACACGATAAAAAAAAGAAAATAACGAACAACGAATAACGCGAAATGTCATAAACAAAAAAAAAAAAAAAAAGAACAAAAAAATTGATTTATCCAACAGAAAAATAATAAATAATATTTGACTACTAGTATTGTATGTATTGTACTGTTGCATGAATAATTCAAGATTCATATGTTGTATGTACAATGTATCCTATTGTATAGAAAATTATTCTTAATTGTATATAAAATAATTATAAATAGTAAAAGAAAAATAGTACAAAATATTGTTATTTTAATTGATTGATTTTTTTTTTTCTCGGTAAAACAAATTTCAGATAATTTCATGAAGAAGATCGATTAAACTATGAGAATGAGTGAGAATGAATGAATGAAAGAAAACCAAAACCAAAAGAAACAAAGAAAAGAAGAAAAAAAACAGAGAAAAAAGAAAGAAATGACTTGATTTTCTCGCGCGAGATTCCAAAAAAAAAAAATAAAAAAAGAAAGCCAAAAATCACGTGGTGAGACATTTTATCGATCGTTAAGTGGTAAGCACTAAAATGCATCGTTTGTGCAGTGTAGCAGAGCAAGGGGAAATGTTACTACTAGTAGATCGAGAAAGATCTTGATAACCGTCTTAAGGCGGCAATTTGCCGAGAGATCACAGCCGCGGACGTTGCCATTTAATCCGGAGTGCTTGTTATCCCCTTTTCCCGCATGCACTCCTCCCACCCTCCTTTCTTCCTCCTTCCTCCTTTACCCCGGATATTTATCGCTCGAAAGACTTAAAGAGAGTAAAAAAGAAATCACAAAAAAAGAAAGAAACAGAGAAAGAGAAAGAGAAAGAGAAAGAGAAAGAGAGAAGGAATAACAACAACCCTCCCCTTACGAAGAAGGTGGGCATCAAAAGAGGGAAGGAGGGGAAGAAGGGAAGACTTAGAGAGAGGAGTAGTTGCTCGTGTCACGGTAGTTGCAAAAGGGCGTGTACAACAAAAGACGAAAACGGGATGTCGTAATAGAACGAGAGAGACAGAGAGAGAGAGAGAGAGCAAGGGGTAGGATAAGGGAGAGAAGGGATGAAGAAAATAGAGTACAGGCAAACCTCTTCCTCTCCTTTCTCTCTAAAGCCAAACCCAGTATTATTAGGAAAATGGACTTTCGTCTCCCTCTACCGCCATCTTTCTTGCACCCTTCTCGCGATAAACCACATCTGTATCTTTCCTTCCTTCCTTCTCTTTCTCTCTCTCTCTCTCTCTCACACACACACTTCTTGGCACGTTTCTTATTTCTTAATGCTAGTTGCACCCCCCTTCTTCTAACCTATTTTATTTCTTCTTATTTCAATACAATTAAATGAAACCAAGTATCAATAAACCAAATATATATACCATATAATATTAAATTAAATATATATATATGTATTAAAAGGATCGAACAAATTTTCATTGTAAAATCTGTTGTTCGTAGTTTTTTTTTTAGAGAAACAAAAGGATTTTACGAAAGGATGAGAGGTGAGGGTTAAAAGAGAGGGGTTGTTAACGCGATTTCGTAAGTGGGTCAGTACGGTGGTAGGATAACAAGAGCTGCCACCGTCAGTTCGTCCAAAAAAGGTAGGGCGAGGAGGAAGAGCTTTTCGATTCAATATTTAATGAGGGCCAAACAACCCTTTCTGCCTCTAAACGTATTACGTTCACCCTACCTATCTTCTCTCTATCACTCTCTTTACAACTTATACTATTATCGTGTAGGACGATAACGTTGTTGATGATCCATCCATTTCAACGATCGTCTTTACCATTGATGAATAAATGAACAAATTTCTATGATATTTAATCACTCACTATGCTTTTAATCCAACCGCTGTAGTAATATTAACGTTTGATAATATTCTAAACGTTTAATTAATTTTATCATTAATTATTAATTATCATTTTCATCGTCACATCATAACTATTATTATTATTATAATTATTATTGTGTTAATTCGTGTTGTAGGAAAGTAAAGTAAAATCACAATGATCATTTAGTTATTATTAAATCATAATTGTAATACGAAAAAACTTTCTAAATGTATTTTTAACTGTTCAATGAAAAATAATAGAAAGAAAGGGATAATCCATACTTCTCTAAGGATTTATCGCGTTAATAAGGTCAACGTAGTATACGCGTAGTAGGAGTAGTACGTGTAAGTATTTTTGTATTACGTATGATTCAACAGGTATCGATTTCTTCGTTTAAATAGCAAAGAATAATCGTAATCGTAAAATTGACTTTTTACGGAATGTGCCACCAGAGAGAGAGAGAAAGAAAATCTTTGCGGTGTCACTTTGACATTTGTTCCAATCTCTTTTATTCGTTTTATCGTACGACAAAATCTCATAATAACATCTTCGTAATACTTTCGCGTAAGGGGGGGGGGTTTAAATGATTTATGTATTGGTTGGAAAGAGACTGTTTCATAATTTATTCATCGGGGGGTAAAAAAGAAAGAAAGAAAAAGAAAAAGTAGCTGTTAAAGAAGCGGAAGTGTGGATTAACCGTTGGTTGCTTGCTTTTCAATTGGATTTACATACATCGACACCACACACACTTGAAAAAAAAAAAATAGATGTTAATAAGAAAGATGGAAGCAAAGCACGTAACACACAGATAGACTAACGATCAAAGAAACCGATCTTGTATACGTTTAAGACGATCATAACGGCTTTGCCGTTAGTTGTAAAGTAATCATGAGGATATACTTGTAAGCTCGTTTAATACGACTCTGATTTAACGTTTGTTGATTATGATCATCTGTTAAATTTTACTAAATAATAATAATAATAATAATAATAATAATATTTTTTTCCCTTACATTTAACACTTACACAAATTATTTACAAATTTTGTCGATAAAGTATTTTCTTATGAAAAAAAAAAAAAGAAAAGAAATTAATATTAATTCGATTTATAAAAATAAAATAAGAATCTATTGAACATTTAGATTTAAGTACTGAGTGAGTTAATTTGATTATTAATTAACAATTTAATTAGTTTTATAGAACATTTAAAATATATATCATGTTGGTTTTTAGTTTATTTAATGAAATATGCGTAAATAATTAATTCCTCCTCCTCTCTGCACACAACCCTTCCTTCGTTCAAATAGTTGCGCAATGTTTGTATAACATTAAAAAATAATGAACACAAACATTCGTACATCTAGAGCAATCATTCGAGCATTTATTTTTTCTTTCATTTTTTTGTTTTTTTTTTTTTTTTTGGAAAGAGAAAGAGAGAAAATTATAAGAAAACCAAAAAAAAAAGAGACCATAAAAGTAAAAGGAGAATCGATCGCGTGTCGAGAAATCGTAGTAGGATAAAGAGTCCAGTCGTATATAAGTTTGTGAAATGGAAATAACGACGACGACGACGACGACGACGACGACGGACGGACGGGTGGTTGGTGTCGGTGTCTTCAGGGCGTCACGATATACCGCCGAAAATGGGGACGACACACACTCTCCAAGCTGTCGTGTAAAATGCAAGGGGGTCGATCGAAGATATGAATCGTAAAGGTAGGAGAGGAGAAACGCGAACGGAGTAACGACTCGGCGATTGAATATTAAGTGCCCGGAGAGAGAGAGACTCAGACCTCGGAGAATTTTGCCCGGGGGACTTCCGGAGAAACAGCGAAACGAGAAGAAGCAACAGAGAAAGAGAAGAGAAGAGAAGAGAAGAGGAGGGGGAGGGGCAGGGGAAGGAGGAAGAGAAGGATAAGAAGGTTGAGAAGGAGGAGGAGGAGGAGGAGGGTGGGGGTGGTAGTGGTGGTTTGGGATGAAACGTAAAGATAGGTGGTGGTGGTGGTGGTGGTAGTGGGCTGGTAAGAAGGTGACTGCCGGCGGCGATTTCAATAATTAATGTCACGGGAATTGCTTGGTGAACAAGAACGATAGTAGTGGAAAGAGGGAAAGGGAAGGTAGGGGGGGGTAATGTAGAAGAAGGACGAAGATGTGGAGAGAGAGAGAGAGAGAGAGAAAGGAAGTGGAAGAAGGGAGAAGAAAGTGGGTGGTGGTAGGCACCTACGTAGGTAGGTAGGTTGGTTGGTACGATGGTTTATCTATCTTACCGCAAACTCGAGATTCCTTGTCGCGGTATTTGAGAAGATGACGACGACGACAACGACAACGACAACGACGATGATCGAGAAAAGACGCGCAGATAATTACTACGATTATCAAACGAAAACGTGAATGCTTGTTTTCTCATGTGTAATTAATCGAAAAGTTAGTCACGCGTTTACTCAAGAGAACTATTTCAAAAGTTATCGCGCATGAAAAGAAATGAAAATGATAAATATGACATTATTAATAGAGATAGGAAAATGATTGTATTTTTAATAATAGGTGTAAAAGGTGTGATTAGAAATAAAATCACGTTCTATTGAGATCGATAAGAATTTTGTCGTGGATGGTGAGAAGGGGGGATTGATTGGGTGTGAATGAAAATTGTCTTATTTTCCGTTTCAGAGATTTTCAAGGCAAAAAAATAGTAATGCAAAAAAGTAAAAAGAAAGAAAAAAAGAAAGAGGTAAAGTAAAGTAAAGTAAAGTAAAAGTAAAGTAAAGTAAAGGTTAAGAATCGAGTGGAAGGGAAAAGGGCGCTTTTACCATTGGTACCCAAGTCGGTATTGCAAGTGGCAATAGACGCTTGAACCGGGATGCTGGCACAGGCTGCTTGGTTTCCATGGAAACCACCTCCTCGTCTCATCGCCCTCGCTCATCCTCTTTCTCCTCCTTCCTTTTCCTCTTCCTCCATTGCTTCGTTCTCTTTCTCTATGGCGTAGTATCGCAGGAGGAAGAGTACGCCGCAGGAAGCGTATGAGACGAAACGAGATGGAGAACAGCCACCGTGGCGAAACCAGTTCACCGAGAAGGAAGCAGAGAAAGAGGAATAGAGGGACGCCGTCGACGACGACGACGACGGCGACGACGACGACGATAGAGGATGAGGATGAGAAGAAGAAGAAGAAAGAGGAGGAGAAAGAGGAGGTGGAGAAGGAGGAGGACGACGACGACGACGACCAAGGTGGAAGGTTATTTGTTACGTCGGCTCTCACACGCTCTCACATACACGTGCTAGCGTGCCTTTTCGCACGAACATAGAATACACACACACGTATATATATATAAGAATATAAACGTCCTATGTATAATACATACGTATATATATATATATGCGTTTTCTCTTTCATTCTTATATTATTTTTTGTCTTCTTCTTCTTCTTCTTCTTTCTCAAAAAATCCTATCATGAAGTTTAAAAGAGGTAAAAAAAAAAAAAAATGATGAGATAGTCGAGGGTGAAAATCGAGCCTTCTTCTCTCTTTCTCTATCTTATTGGGGCTAACCGGCACCAAGTAGGACGACATTGATCGACGTCCATTTACAAATTTCGTGACAGTTCGAATCTAACAAGAGGAAAAGGAATAAGCGAAACAACGATTCTGTATGGGGTTGTTGTATCAAGGATAGGAATTTAGAAGGGAAAAGTACAAAATTCAATTTCAAGTTTCAGACATATACCACGTATACGTATATGCACGTATCGAAACATTATACACACTCTTACGCTTTGATATATACTTAAAAGACGTATATATATATATATATATATATATGTATATATGTATGCAGTCGTGAATATACAGCTAATACAAACGATCTCGTCCAAGTGGGAAAACAAATCCGGTTATGCGAGTCGAAAAGTTCCGTGGGGGTAACTCGAGACGAGTAACGTGACGATGTTACTACGCTGGGAACGAGAACGTGCCAACTTTTAATTGCACCTCCTTCGATTTCGATAATAATGATGATGGCGACGACTACGACGACGATTCGGTGTTACAAATTTTATATCTTCTTTTTTTTCCATTATCATTTACTGATTTTCATTTTTACATAATTGTGTATCGATATGTATATATATATATATATATTGTAAATAAGAGACTTTTTGCGATGGAGATTTGTTGAAATAAAAACTTCTTTAGAATCCAGGGTGATTTGAAAATCGTAAAATGGAAGAACGTGAAATCACCGATGAAACAAAAATAATTAATTATAATAATAAAATTCAATATATAATTTTATTCTATATTATTTAATTGATTAATTAATAAAATTCTATGTATATATATATATATATAAAATTTAGTGTCACAATATGTTTGTCCATTAATAATTACGAAATTACTCAACTTATCTTAAATGAAATTGATTTTATTTCAAGCGTGATTTCTTTCAACTTAGCACATAGCACACTTTTATTTTATTTATTTTATTATTTTTTATTACTAATTTAAAGATTTTTATTTATAGATTATCAAGGTTCTCTAAGAGTTCTTTCAATAGATGACGCTGTATTTCAATTCTATCGTTTCGATATTATTCACATCACGAAGCTTGCTTTTCTTTGTTTGCTTATTTTGTCTCATTTGCAAAAAAAAATAAAAACGTCTCGAATGAAAAAGAAACAGAAAAAAGAAAAAAATATTATATATGAAGGAAAAAATTCGATGATATTTAAAAAAAAAAACAAAACAAAAAAAAAGTTGATAACTCGTAATAAATTAGCATTACAGATTTTTCACGACCGATTAATTAATTTTTTTACGCTGCTACATTGCTGCTTTTTGTTCTTTGCACACTCTTTTTTTTTTTTTTTTTTTTTTTATCATATATGTTGAATATCGATACACGTGGTATCTCTTATTGAATATAAATCATACGCGAGAAGGTATACGAAAAAAAAAAAAAAAAAAAAATACGATTTCAAATTGAGAATATCTAATCGTCCAGAATGTTAAACGTCCTCTAATTAACAACATTTTATGCAAAAATTAATATAATAATCATGATAATAATTATTATCATTATTTTTCTTTTTCTTTTTAACGTATTACTCCAATCTTATATTTCTATATCTAAATATTTTATGCAAATGTCATTAATTATGCGATAACGTACGTTTTTTTTTTTTACATGATGTAAGGTTAACGCGTGTGTGTAAACAACGAATCCAAACAAAAAAAATATATATATATATTATCGAAATAATTGGTGACATTTGTAACCTGCGGGTTTGATGAAGTTGTATGCAAAATTAAAAAAAAAAAAAAAAATGAAACATCGGAGATCAACAATCGATAAAAATAATATAATATTTGATGTGACGAAAGCATCTTGTAAAATAATTATAATAATAACAACATTTGCAACTTACCCTCTATACTCGAAGACCCTATTGGAGGCACGTTATCAATCTAGAAAAAAAAAACAAGATACAAATTAGATTAATTCAAAGATTCGTTTGTTTTATTTAAAAATGCAAAATATTGTAGGACAGTTCGAAAAGTTATTTCGTTTTTTAATAATAATAATAATAATAATAATAATAATAAAGGGAAAAATAACGAAATTAGCTGACTTTGATTGTTCATTTCCCAAGTGAGAGCAAAAAGGAAAAGAAACAAAACACACACACACACACACACATATATTGAAATACAAGAAAGAAGTTTTTAAATGACGTTCCAAGTGTTTCTTGTTAAAATGTTTAATCATTTTGTGATTTAAAGTAAACTTAAGTATCAGTAAACTCAACTAATGAGATTTCTGTGCAAGTGGGGGGGGGGGGCAGGAAAAGGAAAGAAATGAGCAGAGAAGAACAAAAAAACCCCAAAAATTACTTTTCCAACAACTTAACAGCTAAACACGTGACAAAGTGAAAATAAAATAGATAATATGTTAGATAGTTGAGTATAGATATAATATAAGTTATTATTATACTGATGTATCTACTTCGAAAAGCCAAAATAATTCGTATGAATAAAAGATAAAGTATATGAGATGAGATGAGAATCTGGTTGGTCTGACTGGAGTCTATTTTTTCAAGATAAAAATGATCACGTTCGATTTTATTCCAATAACGATCAATGATCTAAGAAAAATAGGAAGGATGAGGGTGGGGATGGGTGGGGGTGTGGTTGAGGAGAAAATGGGTTAAACATTAACCCGAATCTTCAATTTTACGAGGCTGATTTCACTGATTGTTTTTATCCTACACTTGTACGTTCCACAGTAGTTCGACATCTTTTTCTTTCTCACACATACACACATACATATATACTTTTTTTTTTTTTCTATTAACCAGAACGGCAAATCTTTGTCATGGTGCCAAGTGGCACGAAACTCGATTGTTAACGCGATTCTAAAAAAAAAAAAAAGAAAAAAAACGTTTTTCCACCGCTGATCGATATTATTCCTTAAACGTTATTTCGAATTATCGATTAACAACGAGAGTAACGATAAAATAGAAAAAAAAGTTTGTAAAGTTAAAATAAAAATTACAAAATTAATTAAGTAAAGATAACAAAAAAAAAAAAAGAAAAAATAAGAGAGAAAGTAAAAGTGTAAGAAGAAGAAGAAGAAAAAGAGAAGAAGAAAAATATCGATCTGACTAAGGATAGAAATATCGATTAAAAAAAAAATATATATATATATATATTACAGTGTATTAAACGTAGAAATTATTTTGTAATTTTTAACACGGAAAATGTTATAAAAAGGATAAAAAAAAAAAAATAAATAAAAATGCAAAAAAAATTAAGGAAGAATAATCAAATGAGATAAAGGAGAGTGGTTGAAGTGTAACGAGGGTGTGGTGGAGGGTTGGGTGGGGGGGCGGAAGGAGGGGAAGGAGGAGAAAGAGGGGAAAAAAAGAAACATTATTCGACTAGATAATAATATCGAAATATCGTCGTCTATCGAAAGAAATATTATATAAACGTAAGAACATCTTCTATCGTGCGACGACATCTTCCATTTCCACAAAAGCAAAGTATTGAAACGATGCCAAGTGGCACGAAATGCACGGCGAGGACCCCGTTCTCTCTCGAAACGTTTCTTTTTCTTTTTCTTCTTCTTCTTCTTCTTTTCCTTCTTTTTCTTCTTTTTCTTCTTCTTGTACTACTACTACTACTATTATTACTTTTACTACTTCTACGTCCAATCTCTCTATACGTACGTGCATGTATATAATATATGCATGCATGCATACATACATACATACATACATACAGCAGACAGACACGAGCTCACACATAGATTACACACGTAAATAGAATATATCTGTGACTGTGAGTATAGCCTCGAAAGAGATTTTGCCGTTCCGCTTGAGGGAAAAGAAAAAAAGGGCTCCGCACGTTACGCGAAATCTTACACCTTTTCATATTTTTCTTTCCTTTTTGCTCCCTTTTTTTCTCTCCCAACCTCCTAGAGAGATAATTTCACGTTTTCCATATTTCGCAAATTCCTTAACGCGTTAAAGAATTAAAATTAAAATTAAAAAAAAAAAATAGGAAAATTAATCTACTTACACTTCTCAATCTTCCTTCCGATGAATTAAATGTAAATTTCGGCTCAGATTCTTTTCTTGGTGTTTGAGCGATAGCAGTAAGCGGCGTTGGTGGATTTGTCATTTCCTGTAACATATTATGAAAATTTTATGCGATTAAGTATGCAAATGTTTTTTTTTTTTTTTTTTTTTTTTTCGTAATGTGTTATGAATTTGATATATTTTCATCCTATCAGTTGTTCACTTTTGAAATATCTCTTTAATTGCACAGTTGACCAGTCATTATACGCAACAACAACAATTTAATACGTTTAATAAATGGCTACGGTAATATATTATAATTAAAATAATAATTATTTATTTAAAATTATAATAATTATGTCGATTTAATAAGAAACAAATATTTCAAAAAAAAATTTCTTTATTCAAAATATTCAAATATTCAAATATAAATACACGCAATTATTAAATTGATATTTTTCCTAGCTTAAAATTAAATACCAATTGTCTTTTACGGTTCAATTTATTTATATTTTCTAACCTAGTTTGAAAACTTAAAAAAAACAAAAAACAAAACAAGAAATACATTTCAATTAATCTCTCTCATAATATGCATCGTATATTGAAATAATCCTATAAATTGTTATATTTAGCCATTTAAATAACAAATTAACAAAACGAAAAAAAAGAAAGAACAATATTAAAAATAATATCGAAAATCTGTATTGTAATATAATTTCGTATATATATATATATATATATATATATATATATATATATATATATATTAATAATTGCACACACAAATTGTTTCTCGTGTATTGTATTATACAAAAACACATAATCAATGGTGTTGCTTGCATTTGTACTCTCGATAGGTCAACAATGTGTCAGTTAAAAACATTTCAATAAATATTTGCATGATTTTTAATTTTTTCATTTTCATATAACTACTAACACTTGTGGAAATCAAAAACAGGACGAGTATATGTACTTTGACAGAGATAGAGAGAGAGAGAGAGAGAGAGAGAGAGAGAAATGGAGGGGGTAGAAGAGAAAAAGAGAGAGAGAGAGAGAGAGAGAAGTCACAAAACTTCGAACAATGCAGTTGAACGTGCATCGGCACGGCGATGCAACGAACGAACGAACGAACGAATGAAACGCATTTCCACAAATGAATCGTCGAGACCGATTCATTGACCCGACGAGACATCCGTCGACAACGGAACAAAGAACGTTGAGACAAAAGCTTGCTCTCTCTCTCTCTTTAACTCTCGCGTTGAAGTGCTTATTCTTACTGTACGGTAAAACCCGCTAGTGCTTATTTCGAGGGTGCCTTACTCTCTCTCTCTCTCTCTCTCTCACACACACTCTCACTCTCTCTCTCTCACTCTCTCTCTTTATCATTCTTTCTTACACACTTAAACGCATACACACACACACATACACACATAGTCTCTTTTTCTCACTCCTATTCCATCATTAGCAAATTCTTTTCTATTTCTATTTCTACATTTAGAAAATCTCAAGTGCAAATCCCCAAACGTTTTATTTTCATGTCATCATAGAAAAAAACCGCAAATATCTTAAAGAATAATTTCATTCGCGTTTATAATAAAATAAGATCATTTGAAAGTGACTAACACGAGCTCTATATAGGGATGGATAGGGCTTCTCAAAATATGACCTCGTAAAGGGGTGGTGAAATTTGGTCGTAGAAATTTAAGCAAAGGTAAACAATTTTAGGACACGTCAAGGAACGATAATGAATTACTTATTATCCATGTGTATAGTATTAGTTACGTATGTTAGTTTATGATAATGAAAAAAAGATGATAATACAAAGTATATATATATATATTCAATGTCGCGAAAATATTTGTTCGGTTTAAAAAGGGATCGTCGTCGTCGTCGTCGTCGTCATCGTCATCGTCGTCGTCGTGTGGGAAGAGTTTTGATATACCATAAAATAGGACAAGATAGATAAATTAGTTATTATTTCTAAATAGCATTCTATGTCGCAATGGTATTATCCTTAAATGAAAATCCTCCTTTTCCGCGTAACATAGATAGGGGTGGTAGTATATTCTATTGCGAAAGAAGGAGTATGGAAAGGAAAGGGGAAGGGGTAGAGAGAGAGAGAGAGAGAGAGAGAGAGAGAGAGAGAGAGGAGTTTCAAACTCGGTACTGTACATGCTTCGTTGAAGATCATCCATCGTATATGATAATAGCTAGAGTTCTCGAGTAACATCTTATTTCTTATGGAAATTCAAACGAATACATTGAAAATATGCTTAACTACTATGTGTACATGTACGTAAAATGTACATTGGTGTATATACCCAGAAACGTCTCATTAAATCTGTAAATGTGTGTATCTGTATATTACATGTTTAATATGAATATACGTTTACACGTGTATCTATATATATGTGTGTGTGTATATATATGTGCTTCTGTTACATATGTGTAAGTTTAAATTTGTATGCAAGCAAAGATAGGCGTTTCAACGTTAATATGAACGAACGAATAAACGAATGAACGAACGAACGAACGGACAGTGCACAGAACGAGCGTGCGCTTTATCGGCGGGAAACGTCGTAATAAGCGCATATTAGCATGCCCGAGAATCTCCTGGAAAAGCGTGGACATGGAAGTGTAAGATCCGCGAATACAACGTCAAATGCTGGGTTTCGATTTCACGGAACGAACGTACGAGAAGGGTACCGCCTACGATTCACGGTAAATACCAAGAGAGAACTATCTATGTATTCATATAGATGTGTATGTATATAAATATATATATAAATATATATACGAAGTACGGTATGTATGTATACATATATATATATATACTTTCATGCAATATCTCGAGCAGAAACTATAACGAACGTTGAAAACGGTGATGCGAACAGACATTCCGATATTTTCACAGATCCGAAATGGATGTACACATTTTCTGCTTTTTTTGCTTTTAAGCATCACTCTTTTTATTTTTTTATTTTTTTTTATTTTTCATTCGAATTTAACTAAAAATCATTGATGATATTATTGCCATCGAAATATTGAAAGAGTTAATATTAAAATGATCGCGCGGTCATACGTTATAATCAAACGAAAAAAAAAAAAAAAAATAGAAATATTATGTGAAAATTAATTCGAAGTAATCGATAATTTTGAAATATAATCTTACAATTAAAATCCTACGTAGTAAAAGTAATCGATTCATAGTTGAGAAAAGAAGGAGGGTGGAACAACTTGATTTTTTGAATAAAAAAAAAAAAAAGATAAATAGATAAACCAAACCGAATAGACGCGAAAAGTCGTGCGATATCTTTCGACGAATAAGAAAGAGACCAAAAATAAAATTGTCAAACAAAATAATAATGGATACGAGAACGAATTTATGAATTTTTCATATCTCGATGAATGGTGTATCCTCGTTGGTCGATCTAGTTCACATAAAACGTTGATAGAGAGTAACATTGTGCGAGTGTTAGACACACTGAAAGAGCAAGCAACCAACCAAGTGAACGAATGAACGAACGAATGAACGATCGGAGTTGATGGTAACTCAGAGAAAGGTTACACTTGTTCGTTGTACGTTGCACGTTGCACTTGCTCTCTTTTTCCCCACTTTTTATCTCTTTCTCTCTCTCTCTCTCTTTTTCTCTCTTTCAATGATTCGCTGCGCTCGAAGAACGTCGGAACGTGTATTGTCCGCTTAATGGGTCCCGACAGAAAGAGAAACATTTCCGGCGACGAGCTCCCGTAAAGACGACGAATACTTCCGCCTCCTCCTCCTCCTCCTCCTCCCCCCGTCCTCCTCCTCATCCTCCTGTTTCTTTACTTCTCTTTAACCTTTTTCATCTTAACCGGAATGAATTTTCCTTCACGAAGAAAATTCTCGTGGAATTTTGAAGAGAAAGAGAGAGAGAGAGAGAAAACTCAAGGACTTGTGCTGGGCAACTTTGTCCTTCACTTTTTAACCATTTCTCACGAACTATATTTCTCTCTTTATTTCTTCCATACAAAATAATACACACATGAGTAAATACACATATACGAAATAAAAAGAAGTAAAAAAAAAAAAAAGAAAAGGGATCTCGTAATTAACCCTTATCCGATCGTAATTCACAATAGAAAGTGAAATATTTACAAATAAAAATAAATAATAAATAATTTCGTATATTTGTAAGTACTCCTTTAAAACTAATCAATAATTTCGAATAAATAATAAAATGATTCTTTAATTGTTGAACAATTTTGTTGCATATTTATCAAAATCACTTTATAAAACAACTCACATTAGTGAGAATCATCAAATAAAAAATACTTGACAATCACCAATAAGATGAACATTCACAAGTATATATCGGTTTATATTCTAAAAACCTAGTTCGATCTAATAGCTTGAATTTGCGCTTTTAACTAATAATCAACTCCTAGTCGATTGTTAGATCTTGTCATTTCGACGGAATGAATTGAAATATGACGAAGACGACTATGACGACTACGACGAGAGTAAGGAAGGAAGGAAGGAAGAATGAAAGAGGAAGTATTAGAATCGTCATGAAAGAATGCGATATTCAGGAGTTAGGCGAGTGGCCGTCGGCGAGCGCAATTAGCAGTCGCATTTACGATGCCTACTGGCGCAACTCTCGTATTTTCCCACGGGCAGAGCCGTGAGAATAATTCATGGGCTTCGTCGTTGCTGCTGCTGCTGCTGCTGCTGCTACTACTGCTGTTGCTGCTGCTACTGCAACTACTACTACCACTACTGCTATTACTACGATGATTACTACTACTACTACTTCGAACGGCAAAAGAGAACGAGAGAGAGAGAGAGAGAGAGAAAGAGAGAGAATGAAAGATAGGAGTTACGAACGCAGAACTATACCGACTACCCGGTAGCTTCTAGCATTGCCATAAATTCACGCTGAAAGTGGAAAAGCCTCGACCGGTCAGACGCACGTAGACTCCTCGAGAACCTTGCTAAGGATCTTAAGATTCTTTCTTTCTCTTTTCTTTATTTATATATCTATCTATCTATCTTACTCTTTTTTTCTATTTCTATGCTGTTTCTATATTTCTCTCTCTCTCTATTTCTATCTCATACTCATTCTATCTTTTTCTATCTCTCGTTTTTTTTTGGTTTTCGTATTTTCTGGCTATTTTTTGTTATTGTTGTTGTTGTTGTTATTTTCTTCTAGCTCGTTGTTTTTTCTTTTCTTCTTTTTTTTTTTTCTATTTCTCTTGCACTTCTTAGCGACGATAAACCTCGGTTAGTCTTCCAAGAAGGAAAGACGGGCTTGTAAAAAAGGTTCTTACTATGTTATCGCGTGAAAGAAAATGATCGAAAATAAGCATTGCGTTGGGTGGATCTCTTATGTATTACCTTTAAAGGTATGAGTTTTACGACGTCAAGAAGAGACGATTGCCGAAGGGTCTTTGCTATCTTTGAAATCTACTACTACTACTACTACTACTACGTCTCGAGTGGGATTCTACGTTTCAGTTTGTATCATTTCTAGTTATAGTTAACTCGAATTCACGTATCTTCTAACGGTGGTATATATCGATCAATTTTCTTCTAGAATGAATTTAAAACGAAGATTTAAATATATATATGTATATGTATATTCTTTATCGTTTAAAATGTAAATATTAAAATTGAAATATATATCAATAAAATCGTGATATTATTTTTATGAATTATAATTAATTAGAAGTATTAACAAATAAATAATAATAATAATAATAATAATAATAATAATAATAATAATAATAATAATAATAATAAAATAAATTATTTCTGAACGATTGTTATCGAATTAATTTTGAATATTGAACAAAAAGATTTTAAAATATATAGAAAATGTATGAATTATTATACTTCGAATTATCTATCATGAAAATTGTTAATA
Source organism: Polistes dominula (assembly GCF_049000335.1). NCBI lineage: Eukaryota > Metazoa > Arthropoda > Insecta > Hymenoptera > Vespidae > Polistes > Polistes dominula. The sequence continues at coordinate 1,418,101 of NW_028300899.1, forward strand.
ACTTTAATTTTATGAAAAATATATAAAATATATATTTAAAGAATATTAAAAAAAAAAAGAAAAGATAAATGAAAAATACGACCACGTTATTTATTACATTGAACAGATGATAGAGAAATGCAAATTAATCGTTACAACCTTAAAACATTATAAAAAATTTCCAATATAATATTATTATTATAAAAAGAAAGAAAAAAAAAAAACAAAAAATGAGAGATGAATAAGATGATCGTGATAAATCAGTCATTAATTTACTCACTTTAAGAAATAATCCACGTGAGAAGTGTGAGATGTCAGAACTGTTCGTCGTAAATACACTGTCTTTATTCCGGAGTCTCTTACGTGAATAACAAGGAACAGCGAATGAACGAACGAACACGACCTTCGTCGCGAACATAAACACGGTCATTATAAGGCGTGACATAAGAAGGCATAAGAAGATGATCAAGCTCTTTACGAGTAGGAGGAATGTCGATCGTTAAAAACTCTATGGTTCGTCGATTTAACTTGCTCGAAATCTGTCATTCTTGTTTTTTTTTTTTTAATACCTAACAACAACAACAACGAGCCTACAAAGTAGACATAAATTGATGAACGTACTTAAAAGAAATCTAACGATCTGATTTTACGATTAACAAAAAAAATCGATGAAAAAAAAAAATGAAAAAAAATCATTGGAGAACAGTGTGGGGCCTCCTCCCCTCCCCACTCACTCGAGAGGATGAATCTACTAATGTAAGATCTATTCGATTATCGATTTATCGATTTGATTCGATTTGATTCCAATGTTAAAATTAAAAGACTTCTCCTCCTCCTTCTCCTCCTCATCCTCCTCGTTATAAACTCAATCGTCGAACCGTAATGCCAACACCGAGACGATTCGCGGACAACGAGGATAGAAATTATTCTATAGCAGAAGAGAAGAGCATGTTCAACAGGATGCATCGACGATCAAAGGGCTCGTCGCGTATACCCTGGTGGGTCCTACGGGACTTTTTTTTGTTCCTCTCTTTTTTTTTATTTTTTTTATTTTTTTCTTCTTTTTTTTTTTTTTGTATATGTACATATATTGTTCTATGACAATATAGTACTCGTATGTATGTGCCGCGTATTGAAACGTAAAGGGTGGGGAAAGAAGGGTTGGGGGGGGGGGTGGTGGTAAAGGGAGAAAAAAGGATATAGAAAAAAAGACTCGATCAATGAATCACTATGATGTGAACAACGAAACGATACTCGTATTAAAGTATTTTCGTATATACTCTCACACATATATGTACATATATATATATACAGACCAAATCTCCTATCGTTTAGTACACGCAAGGGAGCCGGAATTATGAAAGTTTCCATTTCTTTTTTTTTTTTTTTTAACCAACAAAACTACTTAAATCGGTATCCTCTTTTCCCAAAAAATGACTTTCGTGAAATATCGATTACGTGATCAAACTTGGTTACTAGACGTTCACAAAAAACACGTGTATGTACATGCATACTCTCACACATACTATCGAATAATCTTTTTACGTTTGATTACACGAGCTTTAGTCCCGGTGTGCATTTTATCCGCGAAGAACACGCGTTAGTTTTCGAAAAAAGAAGGAAAAAAAAAAAGAAAACGGTGAGAAAAACTTTTAGCAAAAGTTTCGATCAGAGTATTTCGAGGAGGTCGTAAAAGGACCATTACGAGCACTGTATATTCGACTTGCTTTTTTTTTTTATTTTCCTATCGAAACACTCCCCCTCCCCTCCCCCTCCTCCTCTTCCTCTTCCTCTTCTTTTTCTTTTTTTTTCTATGCATATAGTTGAACGAGAACGACAATATGTTTCTCAGTTTCTAATACACCTATAAACCATCTTGTCACTCTTTCTCACTCTATCTTTTTCTCTCTCTCTGTCTCTGTCTCTCTTTCTCTTTCTTTCTCTCTGATTTCTTTTCTTTTTTTATATATATATATATATTATTCTTCTTTTCATTTGAAATACCGTATGTTTGAGTCACGGTGTGCAATTTATCGATCGCATCCAAGTTATCCAGACGATGTCATGTAAATGCATCGTGAAAATGTATGTATATATGTATGTATGTATGTATGTATGTATGTATGTATGTATGTACTAACGTATATATGTATTTATATAATCATCTTTTCCTATCGTAAGTTTTTTCTTCGAAAAAAAAAAAAAGAAAAAGAAAAAAAGAAATCGAGGGTTTTTCCAGTTGATTCTCAACAAAATTTCAACGAGTTAAAATTAATATTAATAAGTATTCAGTACGGTTAGTTAATCGATTTCTTATCGTAAAATTTAAATCGTAAAATGAATTCGTGCGCGAATATACCTTTTGTAAAAAATAATTTTAATATTGTATATATATATATATATCATGCTCTTTACATTAACAATATAATTTATTTAAACGTTGTTGGCAGTACACGTCATTGTAATTCGAATGAATTTGAATAAAATTATTTGACGAATTCGTTCATCAACACATGTGGAAGATATCAATCGACCGAAAGAATATTTATTTATGAATGGATGATAATGTATTTTATAAACAATACTAATTTTATAAACGTTTATCAGAGAACATTTCTTTGTAAATTGTTAATTAAGAATCAGTAAAAATGAAGCTTGTGATTTAAATAACGTTTGATCTTGTGGGCATGCTAAATTAAACGTAGGATCGAAAGGTTAACGATGATCACGGATGAACGAGTTTCATGAGATTCATTTGTACGAATGTAATACACATTGTGTGTATATATATGTATGTGTGTGTGTATTACATTGGTATACATGTATAGAGATTATCCTTATCGCGATACGTAGAATAATACTAATAAATATCGCTTTTCGGGGAATTGTTCTATTAAAGAGAGACCGAATAATATTCATTTATATCTCGATTACAATTTTAACCCAATGAAAATATTTTACAAATAAAGTTTGAAAGAAACTAACTTCACAGACAAATTTTATAATATGTAATAATATTAATTATGAAACAGAATAATTTTACTTGTTACAATGTCTATTAATTTTATACTAATCCTTATAGATGTTCATAATACAGAATATTATACAAGGTAAACATTGTAATTAACATAATTATGATATTAAGTTAAAAAATCAATATTTTATATTTGTATTTTACACGTTAGAATGACGATAATAGAAAAGATTATAATGTTTGCTACATTTAACGTTATTTACGATTTTTAACTAAATTAGAACAATCTCGTTATATTTGTCATCTAATTTTACACACGCACGTACTCGTTTGAAAACAATATATGTTATCTAATATCTCGGTATACACATACTCGTCCTATTTTAATCATTAAAAAAAAGAACTTTTCATGTCCCTAGAGAAAGAAGATCCGCTGATTGGTTCTTGAAATTTACTATACTTCCATCGAAGAGAATAATGTAATATATATACACACAGATATATGTTGAAAAAATGATTTGTCTCTTACCTTCAATATATTCTCCACAACCGAGGCATTTTCGTTGTTAACTACAGAGCGCATCGACATCGGACCCTGAAGAAAAAACAAAAACAAAAACAATATCATTAGTAACATATACTTGAAACGTTAAAAAATAATAAACAAAGGAAAATTGCCATGCATGCAACAGAAATAAAAATAAAAATAAAAATTAAAAAAAAAATAATTAAAAAAATAAAACAACATAAAATTAAGCGAAAGTAATATAGTGATGCTGGCAATGGTAAAGGTGGTAAAGGTGGTGAAGGTGGTGGTGGTGGTGATGATAGGTGGTGGCAATGATGGTAGGTGGAAGTGGAGATTGTGATCATAAAGCGGTATGATTAGAGATGAGAAACTTAATGAACAAGAGAGTCAGTCAATAATCCTTATGACAATGAAATCAGGAACAAAATGGTCCGAATTGTGTTCGAACATCAACGTACGACAACGACACGACGACGACGACGACGACGACGACGACAACGACGACGACATATTCGAATAAAATGACTTCTATATATCCCTTCCTTCCTTCCTTCCTTCCTTCTTTTCTCCCATCATTTTTTTTTTTTTTTTTTTTATTTAACAAAAATTCTTCGCATTATTCTTCGACGATTTATCACGGACTACCTACTTCCTAACGGGTGCATTAATCAACGGTCTTGGAAAGATAATAGCGTGGAGAAAGATATGAAAGTAGATAAAAAAAAAAGACAGAGAGAAGGAAAGAAAAAAAAATAAGAAAGAAAGAGAGAGAGAGAGAGATAGGTATATATAACGATGAAACGGATAAAACGTAGAGAAACAGAGATAGATATGTAAAAAGAGAAAGAGAACATGACAGACAGAGACAGAGACAGAGAGACAGACAGAGAGAGAGAGAGAGAGAGAGAGTAAAAGAAAAGGGAAAGATATTACGAGTAACGTCGAGTAGTTATCCGTGCAGAAAGAAGGCTTACAAACAATAGAAAATGCGTGGGCGAAACAGAAAGAAGGTGAAAGAAAAGAGAGAGAGAGAGAGAGAGAGAGAAGGTTCGGTGATGAGAAGGGGGGATGATAACGGGGGAGTAAGGGTACCACCTCTTTACTTTTAACTTTTACCCGTAGGACACGATGACGGAGATGTTGCGAAAAAGATAAAGATAAAGATAAAGATAAAAAAAAAAATAGAGTAAGTAAGCAGTGAAAAAAGTCGAGATTAATAAAAGACAAATGGAGAAAGTTTCGTGCTAGATGAAAAAAAAAAAAAAACAATGGACGAACTCGATTTAACACGCCTTTTCCAAATAAACAACATATTGTATATATAATATAATATTCAAAAAAAAAAAAAAAATCAATATGAACTTTTCGTAAGTTTTTCTTACTTTTTTTTCTTATTCTCTCTTTTCTCCCATTATTCATTCGCCCCCCCTCCCTCCCTCCCTCCCTCCCTATTATCTCGCTAAATTTATCTACTTTTTCTACTTTGATATTTGATAAACTAGTTGTTGTTCAAAAAATAAAACAAATTTATCTTTTAAGATATTAAACGAAAAATGTGATCTAAAGAAATTTACGATACAACAAGATTATCTCGGGGGCGAGGGAGGGAGGGGTGGGGGGGTTTAAGGGGCCCAGTGGTTAGAATAAAAACACGAGAAGCCCCGATAAGATTTTTGGCAGTAACGTTGAAAATGTAAAATGAGTTACACACACACACACACACACACACCGTGATGTACTATACATATATATCAGTTTCATTATCGGTTACTCGTGAAATTTGTCAATCATCCTTTTTAAACCCCTTCTTCTACTTCTACTTTCTTTCTCTTATCCTTCCACAAACTCTACCCCTTCCTCCGCCCCCACCCCTAAAGCCCGCCCTCCCTTTTTTTAGGCGTTATTCCAAACTAATTTAAGAAACGAAAAGGAATATGGCGAACGTAGCGAGATTCGAAAGAGCTGATTGTGAAAAGAGAGAGAGAGAGAGAGAGAGAAAGAAAAGAAAATAAAAAGATAAATAATACAAATGACAGAATGAGAGAAAGGGAGAAAGAAAGAGAGAATTTAAGAGGGAGGGAGGGAGGGAGGGAGAGGTAAGAAAGAAAAATAGAGGGACAAGCAGAATCAATTTTCTCAGGAAGGAAGGAAGGAAGGAAGGATAAGTCCGAAGGGATATTAGCTTCGTTGCTTCTCCAAGTCCTAATTGTGTAAGTACACTTAGAATGAAAGAGAGAGAGAGAGAGAGAGAGAGAGAGAAAGAGAGAGAAAGGAGAGAGAAAGAGAAAAAAAGGGTACCCTCATCATCTGAAGAGATAGGATAGATAGATAGATAGAATAGAATAGTAGACACGTATAGTATATATATATATGTTTGTGAGTATGTGTGTGCACATGTGTGTAGAAAGAAACAGAGAACCTGCTGCTGAATAGGAAGCATGTATGAAAGAGAGAGAGAGATAGAGAGAGAGAGAGAGAGAGAGAGAGAGAGAGAGATAACCGATCGATAGGCAATCTCAATGAAATTTGCACCTAGAGAAGGCACGTGTAATAGGGCTCGGCCAATCCACATACATTCCCCCCTCCCTCCCGCCTCCCTCCCTTCCACCTTCTTCTCTTTCTACTCTTATTCTTCCCTTATCATCCTACTCCTTCTACTTTTCTCATATCTTTCCTTCTCTTTCTTTAACATTCCTATACAGACAGACACCCACACAGGATTTCCATCGAAAAGCAATTCGTTTCTTGTCAACGAACCCGTTGTTGCCGCGACGGTTTCATTAGATATATGAGAAGAAAAAAAAATGATTAAAAAAATATCTAAATAAAGAACGAGAGAAAAAAAAAGGATAATAAATATATATATATGTATATATGTTTTATGTATGTATGTTGGAAGTGTCGAAGATGGTTAATTACGTTCAAATGTAACTTCTTTATTATCTCATTTTTCTAGATGATTAATATCGTTTATGTTTAAACTAGCGATTTTATTTATTCCATTTAGAAATATATTTACTTCATATATATATATATATAATATAATATATTTATATAATATAATATATTATATAATATAAATATATTTAAGAAGTATGAAATATATAAGCGGAGCAATAAACTTTCGATTTCCTAATACCAATTAATAATAATAACGAAATAAATAATTTATAGATTTAAAATTTTTGTTTGTTTAACGCCATATCCTTGATTAAATATCATTTATATCTGTTTCGTATAGAAAAAAAAAAGCAAAACCAAACAAATTATAAATATAAATATTACATTCGGTATTATATATATATATAGCTAGCGAAAATGTCGAATATGAACGTTGATAAATGTATGTGAGAGAAAGAGATAGGGAGAGGGGGAGAGATAGAGAGAGAAAGGGATAGTGTCGGTGAACGTATTTGTTCGAATAATTTGTATATTGATGAGTGATTGGTTTGCGAAATATCACGTCACATAATTGACGAATCAGGAAGAGATAACAAAGACGTTAAAAGCTGTAACGCAGTAGGATAAACGATTGTTAAATGAATACAGTGAAGACGATATAGTTATTAGACGAATATATAAATCGACGTTAGTGAGATTAGGCTATAAAATATTGTTGATTTTGAACGATAAAAAGGGATAAACACGTTAAACGAAATGAAATGAATTGAAAATAAGTGTACGTATATACGAATAAATGATGGACAAATAGAGGGGTAAAAAAAAAAAAAATAAAAGAAAGAAAAAAAGCTAAGAAAGCAGAGGAAGATATATATATGTATATATATATATATATATTGAAATCATAGAAGAATGACACGACGAAAATTAAACACTACAAACAGCCAATTAAACGGAACGAAGAACGATCAAGGTCAAGTTTACTGTTGCTTTTCCTTTTACTATTATTATTAATATGTATATATATTATTATTTTTATTATATTTTATTCGAAAATTCGAATTAATTATGTCGTAAGTATAATTTCTGTTAAAAATTCATTATCACATGATTGATCTATATATATATATATATATTGAATTGATCTAATTTAATTTATTAATTTCTAATGATTGTGTTTTTTTTTGTAGCTAATTTTGAATAATCTAAGAAAATGTTCTACATTTAGATAGTAATAATGACACATTAGTGAATGCTTAGAAAATCATTTTTAAACATAATTTTGATTCTGTTATGAGACTAGCAGTCAAATTCAGCATTTTTATTACATCCTAAGAAAAGAAATATTCAATCTATAAAAATATGAAAATATGAAAAATGTTCTTCATCGTATAAAAGAAAAACAACAATATACTCTTGCAAAATGTACAACAGAAAATTGCAAAATTGTTTCGCATATTTATCGAAGCCAACTACAACCCAGCGAGAATTATATACAAAAAGCTAAGAAAAGGTAAGAGTTAATACTTATTAATAATAATAATAATAATAATAATAATAATAATAATAATAATAATAATAATAATAATAATAAAATATATAATTATAATAATAAACTCTTATTATTATATTATTATTTAATATAATTAATGGACGACTAAACATTGAATAAATGGGACAGAAGAGCTAATAAAATATCATTTTTACGTTTTCAAGAGGTAGTCTTGGAAGCCTGGTTGCTGCCGAGTACAAGCGATTGGTTGAGATGCTGCTCGTTGCACCACTTCCAGGTGAATTTGTTGACTGACCTCTGTTGGGTGTCAATGTAACATTGGGGTAGTCTTTATTGGATGGAAGTTGGATGGGTTGTAGAGAATAATTTGTACGGGCCCCGTACGACCCTTTATTACCAATATCAATAGAAGATGGTTTAACAAAACCACTTCTCTGGTGGGAAGTAGAATAAGTTGAATTCGAAGCGGAAGTAGAAGGAATTGAGACTGATGAAGGACAATTGATCGGGAGTAAATTTGAAGATATAATTGTATTCGAATTCACCTTTGAGCCACCCGGTCTCTTGAATTCTTGGGGTGGCGGTTGTAAAGGTCTCGATGATGAGCCCATCGAGCTGCTGCTCGATCTTTGCGAGGATGTCCCTGGCTGTGATGGTGCTGGACTGGCAGGGACACCCTCGATTCCGATCAATCGTTTGGGCTCATCCAGCAGGTGTTTGACCAAGTGGTAATTGCCCAACTTGGACTGGATCTGCTGTGTCGTGCGATCGGAATTGTCTGGAGTTACCTGAAATGTGAACAAGTGAAAACACATTTATATACAATATTACATCAATATGGTAATTATTGTATTTCGTTCACACATTCATTTAACATATAAATAATCCAAATATATATCGACGCGCTTTGTTTTTTTTTTTTATCAATTAAACATACAGGGCTATTCTCAATAATTACAATGAAATTAAACAAAACGACGCGATTTCCAGATAAAACTTAATATTCCAGATAATTAAAGATTACAATACAAAGTATTCATGTATACTGAGTAGACTTTACGTACACACGCGTTTACAAACGAATTCATTTCTATAGAACAAAACAAACTCTTGTTGTGTTGTCTTCTTCTTCGTTTCTAATGATCAAACTCTCAATCAAATTCTAAACTCACTTATACCACCCTAAGCATTGTACACCGCTCTGACCGCGACTAACTTTCCACTTCGGAACTGATTAACCATCCAATTAGGAGGAATTAATACGATAAGGAGATACCGCGAGAGCCTATTGTTTCAAGTGTTCACGTGTGGGTTGTTCCTAGTAATAACGATGCCATACAATACATCAACAATGTATGCATCTCATGTACACAAATACAAACAGGACATACACGTACATATATACTGTATTACTGGAGCATTTTCCCTTTGTCTCAAGGGACAATAAGATCAAACCGTAAAGCTTAATAAGGAGACGGAGATCTTCATCCAATAAGATGAAGCGTACGTACGTAAAGAACAAAATTATAAGAGAAAGTGTTGTTAAAGAAACGTTCAAGTTATCAATATGTAATTAATATATATATATATATGTGGGATTCGTGAAAAAAATTGGACTGCTGAAAACTGACTAGACCGGGATTCGAACCACGGATCTTTCGCTTTTCGGGCGACTGTTCTTTTAACCAATTGAGCTATCCAGGGCCCACCGACCAAACCTTCTCACGAATGCCCAATAAATTTGGCATGGAGGCGCTCGTTCCACATATATATATATATATATATATATTTATAAAACATGTTATTATTTTTGTCACGTTTCGTATCTAATTTCTGCTTTCATTTTTTGCATAGAACAATCACGATGATCTTTTCTTTTTTTTTGTAGTATTCTGTAATCTAATAAATGTGTACATTAAAATAATGGATAAAAAATATCAAAATAAATAAATAAATTTACGTACACCAAGTATCTATCTATCTATCTTACACCAAACGTAATCTATAAAAATAAAAAATAAAAAACAACCAAGTCTAAAACAATTATGACATACTAATCGGAAATGACAACATTACGTATTATATATCGTTTCAATGTATTCATTCGAAAAGATATTCAATGATTAAAGATGATCGATTAGTTAATTGGAGTATAAAAAAAAAAGGGGAGAGGGAAGGAAAATTCGAAGCTCTTTTCTTCCATTAACGTTTAGGCGGGATAGAGGGGGGGAGGTAGAGCTGAGGGGTTAGAGGAAAAAGGATGGAGAATATTAAGTACTCGATGAAAGTCTGATTAAACTGCGAGAGAGCGGATGAGTCTCGAGATGACATAAATTCGATGGTCCGATGGATGAGAGGTTGCGCTAGGGTGGGTGAGTGAGTGAGAGCGAGTAAGTGAACAGCCAGAGAGAGAGAGAGAGAGAGAAAAAGATAGAAAATGAAAGAGAAAGAGTGAGTGAGTGAGTGAGAGAGAGAGAGATAGTTAAATGAGCAGGTCAGGGACTTTCCTTCCGGCCTGACGACCTCGCTCAATCTTCCCTCTACGAATCCTTCTCGTCCTCCTTTAACATCCCTCCCAACCTCCTTTCCTTTCCTTTCCTTTCCTTTCCTTTCCTTTCCTTCCCATTCCACCCCACCCCCACCACTATTACCACTACCATCACCTTCTTCCACTTATTTCTCCTTCTATCGTTTCTTTCTTCATAGTTCAAGAAACCAATACACGTCATAGTCTTTTAATAATAAAAAGACTCTTCTTCTACGGTGACATATGCTCGTAAAGTATTCAAATGATCCTATTAAATGACGATAAACATACATTTATTAACGTTAAATTTGAAAACATTTGATAATAAATACAACTTGTTTAGGTTTGAATTGAAATTTTATAAGTAAGCGTTTTTTTTTGGTTTCTGTTTACAAGAGCCTCATCTATATTTAAATATATTGATTTATCATAATTTATGATACATAGACAATATCCAATGATATGAATTTTAGACACTAATTTTATGTATAATATATTCTCTGATGTGTTCGATAATATAAATCTTTTTGTATAAAATTGTTGTTTGAGGCTTTTCTTATTCCATTAAGAATAACCCCTACTACTACCCTGTTCCTTCTATCTTTATCTTTCTCTTTATCCATGACAAGACGTTAAATTCTCTTTTACGATAGAATACTAAAGATGGAAATTTATGATTTTCAGGATTATAACCGAACGCATCATTCGATTCCAACGAATAAACGTTGCCAAATAATACGTTACAAATTATCATGATAAATCTCAAATGAATATTAAATACGAATTATACTAATGTTGTTTTAGTCGAATAAGAAAAACAAAAAAAAAAAAAGAAAACAAATACAAGTAGAAAGAATAATACAATTTATCGATTGGTTATGTTCCTTAATATTCGTAAGACAATAACAATTATTTTCAAAAGAATCAAATCCTTATTTGATACGATCGATTTCGTTTTGAATAACTGAAAACTGTCTCTCTCTCTATATAGGGATTTCAAATATTTATCATCACGTAAGCCGATTTCTAACGATACATATATATATATATATACATACGTGAATTCGTATACACACATATGTATACATGTATATACAGTATGTATGTATGTATGAATGTATGTATGTATGAATATCAATCATGAAGACAAAAAAAAAGCTTTTTTATATCGGAAGAAAAGATATCTACTAGTAGATTATTTCATTTTGTTAGTCTCGACCCAATCGAACCTAACCTGACGATAGATCGGATTAAATGTTAGAATATAACTAGTAGACGACTACTACACGGATTGACGAGGGAAAATAAAATAAAAGAAAAGAAAAGAAAAGAAAAAAATAGATTGTCGAATCTGAATAAAAAAAAAGTACGCTAACTAATATCCATCCATCGTCGTTTCAAACTAAAAAGCTCGATGAATCCTTTACGTAGATATTTGCAAGTAATTGTTCGACATATAAGCGCCTTTTTAAAGAAGATTGAATCACAAAGAACCTTTTTTTTTATTTTTTGGTCTCTTTTCTATCTTACTTTCCTTCCTTCCTTTCTTCCTTCCTCCCTTCATTCATTTTTTCTTTCTTTCTTTTTCTTTACTTTATGCGGCATAAAAGACATACGGGTAGGAGTTTCCCTTCCTTCCTTCCTTCTAACCAACCCCCACCACAACCTCACTCACTCCCTCCCACCCACTCTCTCATTCGCTGCGGCAAAAGCTTGGAAAAACCAGGCCAGCACAGCACGTTGTTGGCGTTCGAGTTAAGCTTCTTACTTCGACAAGAAATTCGACTAAGAGAAATCGTGTCTACTATTCGCGATGAAATACTATTTTTTTGCAATGGCCCAAAATGTGCCAAGGCATATTTCTTCTTCTTCTTCTTCTTCTTCTTCTTCTTCTTCTTCTTCTTCTTGCACGATTGTTTTTTAAATACATTTTACATTATAGTAAGTAAATATTATAAGTAGAATAAAATTATTCATTGTGATTTACATTTATTTTTCCTTCATTATTATCGTGAACTTTAATTAATTTTGTCTAATTATTATTATTATTATTATTATTATTATTATTATTTTTTTTTTTTAAGAATTTCATTTAACACGTTCACACCGGCGCGTACAACCGGTGGCACGCGCCGCCCGATGGGACAGTCTAGTGCGGGCCACCGGTGGTACGCGCCAGAGTGAACGTGTTAAATACACTTTTACCAATATGGATGTTATTATTAACGTTTCGAATTCTATGTAAAAATTATGCTTTTTTTTTCTTTTCTTTTTTTTTTTTTTTTAACACAGCCTGTTACGGTTGAGTTTTTTGACAGGCCCAAAATTCGACTATTAGTGCGCAATAACGTGAAAAAGCAAAGCGATAAATGCGACCCGAGTATTATGGTTATATTATATTATTATATTTTATTTACCGAAAATAATCTTAATATATATAAATTACGTGTCACGTTGTTTGTCCGCAATGGACTCCTAAATTATTGAACCGATTTTAATGAAATTTTGCACACTTTGTGCAGTTTCATTCAACTTGAAAGATAGGATAGTTTATATCTATATCTATAATCGAATATTATTTGTTTATTAACAAACGAGTCATGATTATCTCTGTTAGTTCGATAAGATTTTAAACAGATAACGGTATAAGGTAATTCGTTGACTTAAAAATGTGATAAATTTATCTAACTTAAAAATACTATAACTTCAACAAGAAGAACGTCACCATATACGGTGCCATGAGGACGAACGTGTTAAATGAAATTTTGGGAATATTTATTTGATATTATTTTGTCATACGTTGAATAAAATATTAGAATAATAATTGAATCATTTGATTGATAGAGAATGGTTGGTATCGATAAAATGAGATAAAATTGGAATATTGTGTAAAAATATTTTTTTAAATGAATTTTGTTTTACAATTGACAATCTATTTATAAGTAGGATAAATGTTGAAGTTTGAAAATGTAGTATAAATGTTAGAAACGAGTAACAACTTTACCGATGCCAATAATTGTTACTACTGTACTTTATCTATCAGTGACAAAAATACTATTATACTTGGCCAGGAAATGAGCTTCTGGTATTTACCGAAAATGGTAGGTAGACATTGAACGCGTAAAACGTTAATTACAATTCTCTTTAATTAACGATCAATTTCGTTATCCCAACGAATAGAAAAATATTCATTACGTGATTCACAGTTGGATTCTTTTTTTCATTTCATCACTACTCCTTTTTCATTATCGAAACTTGAAACGATCTTTTCTTTTTTAGCTTATATTTTTCTTTTTCTTCTTCTTCTTTTTTTACTATTAACAGAAAATCAAGCTCGGGTTGTGTTCACGAAAAAAGAAATGAAAAAGGAAAAAAAAAAAGGTGAGACATGAACCAAAACGAATAGAAGAAAAGAAACCGTGGTGGTTGGTTATCGTCGACTATGGCGAATTCTCTTCACTTCGACAAAATTTTTGTGAATAAAAAAAAAAAAAAAAGCTTCCAACCTCGTCCTTCGTTCCTCCTTTACATCTGCCATTCGCTTTGATATTACGCGAAAATAAAACCGAGAAATTCGCTGTTGGTTCACGAAGTATGAAACATCCAACGGTACGAATGTTGAATAAGGGATTTCACATTTTTTTTTTGTTCTATCCTATTTTTTTTTTTTCCTTTCTTTTTTCCATCTCCACTTTCATCTTTATACACGTTTATTCATATATTGAGATAATTTTTTTGTCGAATAATTTATTAAGACAAAAGAAGAAGAAATTATATATATATATATATAATAACCATATCCAATTAAATAATAATATAACAAAACTTATTCGCTAAATATTTTCAGTAACTGCGCGTACAACAACAACAACAACAAAAATTATTCATAAATTATATAATAATATACTAATAAATATTATAACACATTACTACTTATTACATTTTCTTTTTATATACTGTAATTCTTCTTCTTCTTCTTCTTCTTCTTCTATCATTGTGTTAATTCAAAGTTCAAGGTAAGAATCGTAAAGGATGACGTATAATACACGCAACAACCAATCAACCTATCTACGTAAAATAATCAATCGACCATAGAAAATGATTGTGCGTAAAGATACGCTTTAACTGTGCCGACTAATAAAAAAAAAAAAAAAAAAAAAAAAAAAACTTCTATCAATCCACAACCTTCCCACCCTTCCCTCCCCTCCCATCCCATCCCCCGCCCCGCCCCGCCCCGTCGCCCCTCCACTGCTTATACCCCCTGCTTATTACCCCGCTCATCATCATCCTTCTCATCGCAGATAATGTTATGTTGAAACAGAAGCGATCCTGAATACCATCCATCGATTACGATGTTATATAATCGACTATCGACAATCTCGCGAGTATAGCATATTTCTCTTGTAGATATCGTTTACGTATCTATCTATCTATCTATATATCTATTTATGAACGTGTATGTATATGTTATATATAATGTATTTCCTACAAACATAGAAAACATTGTATTATATACGTAGGAGAAGACCATGAAAAAAGTTGCAACGATTTCAACCTGGCAGATGACGTCTCGTTTGAGATTATGTCACATTGCTGACACGTATTTTCCGTTTTCTTCGAGTTACTTTAAACAATGAAGAGACACGTGTATTTTAATTATGTTGTTGCATATTATCGATACATCATTTTTTTTTTTCTTTTTACTTCTAGTATATTACTTCATTTCATTTTGTTTTCCTTTTTTTTTCTATACTTTTTTCTGTTTTTTTTTTTTTTTTTTTTAAATAAAATAGAAATATAATTTTTTTGCGTGGCTTTTTCTTTTTTTTTTTTTTTATAGAAAAGAGATAACAAATATGAATAAATATAAATATATAAATTATTATTATTAGAAGATTAAAAAAAAAAAAAAATGACAAGGAAAAGAGAAATATCACTGTGATATCGATTTAATGCAAAAATCGTTTTCTATTAACGAGTTAATGATTATTTTTTTCTTTTTCATATATATCATAAAAAAAATACGTATTTTACGACGTGGATACGCGAATTAACACGATAAGATAAAAAGTTGAGATAAATTGATAGACAGATGTTGCTCAATATGATGAAATTTATTTTTAATATGATTTAAATATATTATTTTCTTGTTGAGACGATGTTACAGTTGCTAACGCGTTGTTGTGGCTCACAATCAGTCCGATACACACGTCTCTTAAAGTCAAAGAATTACCTTATACCACCATCTGTTAGAATCTCATCAAACTAACACAGATAATCATGACTCTTTGTTACTAAACAAAGAAATAATTCGCAATAAAATAATATTGTGATTATAAATTGAGATATAATCAATCCTATCTTTCAAGTTGGATGAAACTGCACATAGTGCACAAAATTTGATTAAAATCGGTTCAGTAATTTAGGAGTCCATTGCGAACAAACAACGTGACACGTAATTTATATATATTAAGAAGAAGATATATATTAAGAACGTCACGCTCGAGTGTTTCTCTCTGACAAGCAGTCACTTAACTAAAATCTCTGTTTCATCACAAAAAGAAAAGAGAGAGAGAGAGAGAGAGAGAAAGAAAGAGAGAAAAAGAGAAAGAGATAATATAGGCGTTAAAAAGGACAAGACGTGAATTCTCACACTACACGTTTCCAACATTCTAGAACAACCATACTAAAAACACCCGCAGGCTGTGCATGCAGCCCGGCAAATCTTCAAGTACGGTCCCTGTACGTTCAAACATGAATTTTCTTTTTTTTTTTTTTTCAGTTGTCAAAATTGAACGCCAACTATTTGTTCAATACACCATCATTATTACTACGGAATCAATGTTTTAATACACCTACCGTTTTGGACGTATGCAACACGCAATGGAAAAAAGTTCAGTAACCGTTTGCTGTAGGACAAAGTTATAAAAAATTATATTCGCTTATGTCGTCGTTTTGGTAGTAAAAAATAATAATAAAAAAAATAAATAAATAAAAATAAGAATACTGGAAATACGAGAAAGAAATAGAGAGAAGAAAAAAAACTTTGGTGAAAGTTAGAAAATGTTGAGTTATTTTTTTTTTTTATTTTTTTTTCTTCACTTTATCTTTTTTCCAATTTTCTAATGCAAATTCAAATGAAAAATTCGAATGTTTATTATTACTATTACCACATACTTAATTTATTACTCTAATATTTTTTTATTAATTAATTATTAATAATTTACTACTATTATTACTACCAATAAAATTCTACATTTATGATAATAATAATAATAATAATAATAAATATATATATATGTGAATTACACGCGCACGTGCAAACACACATAAAATGCACGGTGTGTGAATACATATATATATATTTTTTTTTAAACGTGTACACAAAGTTAAGCGTAAAACTTGTTGATTAAATCGTTGAGGGGTATCGTGCTTTTACCATCGGGATTTTTGAGTGGCTCGGTTTGATTTATCGCACGAAACGTAGAGTTAATTAGCGCTACGTCCAAGTCACGCTCGTTTCTTGTCGTCATCGTCATCGTCATCATCGTCATCATCATCTACATACAGAACAGAAGAGATTCGAACGAACGAACGAACGAACACGAATACACTCATCTCGTCGTGTCGTTGAAAAATAAAACCGCATGCAGCACGTTTCTCTCCCTTCAACTTAACAACAACACAACCACCAGAAAGTTGAGCCCTTTGAAAAAATATCTACTTTTCTTCTCCTTTTTTTCTCTTTTTATGAAAAAAAAAAAAAAAATAATAAAATAATCGTAGGTAAAAAATTTTTCCTCGTTGCTAAATACACACACACACGTATCCACAAATGAATAAGCGCGTACATACGTAATACATAGAAAAAATATAGTATTATAAATTCACTTACAATTAATATTCTCTTATTTTCCTCATATATATATATATATATATATATATATATAACTTGTCAAACATTTCAAAACAGTCGTGTTGTAGTAGTTGTGTTGAGTTTCACTATGCGCTAATGCGAAACATTTTCCCCTCAAATATTTGCTTCCCTATTCGAACGTGGAAAATGATTCAGTTGCTATTGCTAACCGAACAAACCTAAAACTAACCTAAATTTAATAACAGTATGGTACAACCAATAATAAATACACCTTTTTTTTTTTTCTTGTATTACCTAACAACCATTTTACCAACATTTCTTATTTTTATAAAAAAAAAAAAAAACGACGATGATGATCCGAAGAAAAAGATAAAAAGATCATTCGAACATTTAACTTTTAATTCGATATTTTCAGATTATTGAGAATTACAAAAAGAAAGAACAGATTATTTGCAGAGAAAAAACCATGTTGCGTATACCAAAAGTCCTGCGCTGCTGTTAGTCGTAATCAAAAATAAATGAATTTCTTTTTTTCCTACTTCCGAATGGTCCAAAATGTTCCATCGTTAAAAATCAAATATACCTTCCGTCGTATTTTCCACGAAGACAAAAAACAGGTCGACAACGAGGATGGTAGTGGGTGGGAACGGTAGAGAAGAGAAGAGAAGAGAAATAGGAGGGAGGGAGAAAGGGAGGGAGAAAGGGAGGGGGTAGTAGCAGAAAGTGCGAAAAGGCGAATGAAGGGAAATGGTTCGAGTAAGAGAGAAAGAAACTAACCGTAGTAGGAAGGAAAGAATATAAGAAAGAAAGAGGGGGTGGTTGGATGGGTTGGTGACGGGGCGTGAGTAGGGTGGGGAGGGGAGGGGAGGGGAGGAGGCTAGAGGGTGGAAGAGAAGTAGGAAAGCAGCGCACGTAAAGGGCGAAATGCTGTCGTCGTGCAACGGCCCTACTCTCACCTCTTTCCCATTTTAAAATGGTACGTGCCTGGCATCGCTTTTCTACGTTTTGCCTACCCATCGTCGTCGTCGTCGTCGTCGTCGTCGTCGTCATCGTCGTAGTCGTCGTAGTCGTCGTAGTCTCACGTAAAATTCGCATTAACCGACCGACAACTCTGACGACGACGTTTGAAACGCGACCAAGCAGCAGCAGCAGCAGCAACCCTTATCGTACCCTCTTACTAATACTACTAACTACGAGATAGAGAGAGAGAGAGAGAGAGAAAAAAAACGTCCTCTTCTATCAGAAAATCCGATTGATTTGTTCTTAATTAAATCTCGATAGACTTATTATCTCGGATTTTGATTGGATTATGGAATTTAATTGATAATTATATTAATTAATTAATTATTTGAATTTGTAGAATAATTTTAAAATTTTTAAATTTTATTATTTTTTTTCTTTATACGACATATGTGAAGAAAATGAAAAATATATTGCAGGTAACTAAAATGAAAAATTAATGTTATCAAATTTTGATTTATAATTAATAATCGAAATGTAATTATCTGTATGGATAATCAAAAATAATAAAATAATCGAATAATTTAGTATTTAATAATATTTCAATAATATTTTTCTATGAAAATGAAAATATCAATTGTATTTAATAGTATCACAGAATGTGAAATGTTAAAATACGTGGATGAAGGTGTTTTTTTTTTTTTAAAGATGAGGATTTGAAACGTTAGAATTATAATTGAATATTATTTCGATACGAAAGTGGAAAAACAATAAAATCTGAGTAGATGATCAAGGGAGGGGGGAGGGGTGTTTTGGTTAGTAAGGTGATAGGAGGATAAGAATGATATTGAAAAAGGATGGAAAGGAAAAAGAATGTGAAAGGTCGTTCGAACATATCCGGTTGAACTCCTTCAGGCTGTTTACCGTTGTCCTACATTGCTCAGCCGATAATAAAGAAGTAGACTACCATTGGACAACATTATTCAGGATATGTTAGTCTATCGTTTTTGAAAAAACGATAGACTCTTCTTCTTCTATGTTACCACCCTCCGAGGAATAATATCCTTTTGTTTTTTGAACGATATTTGCAAGAAGAACAAGTATCTTTCTTTCAAACTTTTCTAACCACCTTTGAAGATATGCTGCAAGTAAAAGTAACACATTGGTGAACAGAATAAAATCTATCAGTAATATATACATTGCAAAATTGTAAGATTTAAATTCTAATAAAGGATATAAAATGACGACACACGTTGTAACATTTGTGTATAGACGTTGGGATTTTATCTGGAAAATATTCGCATGAGAAAACTAGCTGCATCATTTTGAATCGATTCTTGAAAGAATCTCGTTGAAAATGTCTCTAATACTACTACTTGTTCGTCGAATATGTCGATACATACATATGTAAATATATATATATATATATATATGTATATATAAAGTTAGTAACGTCAGAATGTGTCGCTTAGATACGTGCATGCAACACAAAAGTCAAGAGATGCTACTACTGGGCTTCGACTATCAAAGGAATATCTCTCGACAAGATGACCTCGTCTCTTCTCAGTCGTACCACCTGTTACTGCTAGCCATTCGTCTCTTTACTACATCATAATACTCGACTTGCACACTATATATGTTTTCTATTATCATATTATATCTTACTTATGCAATACTACTATACTCTTTATCGGAAGTACTTGAACAAATTCTTCATATCGAAATTCCAAGAATGTCGTTTTATTAATCCTATTCCGAAAGAAATTGTTTTAGAAAATAATTTTTAAAAAAATTCATTAAAGACAGACATTCATTAAAACGACGAAGATAATGATTATTAATTAATATATAATGCTAACACACAACGGTTAAGAAGAAGAAGAAGAAAAAATGCGATAAATTGTCGATGCTATAAATAATGTAACATTCAAGTTAAATTTCATTAGCAAGAGATGAACGAGAATAAAAAAAGAGAGAGAGAGGAGAGAGAGAAGAGACCGACACAAATTTATTATTTTAATTCGTTTCACGTTGCATCCTCATCTTCGTAGTTGGTCGGTCGTTCTCTTATTTACCACGGCATAAAAATTGTTCTCTCGTCACACGATCATCCAAGAAGTAGAAGAAGAAGCATTCGTTCGTAAACGTCCTACGCTAACCTCGAGGTCGTTAAGACAACGATTATTAATGGCATTACAAAGACTGCATAATAATGATGTACGATTAAAGAAGCATGATCTTAAAAAGAAGTCAGTGTGGTGGTGGTAGTGGTGGGATACTTAGTATTATTTAATACTATACTTCTAATGTATCGGATAAATGAGTTTATACGTTTGTTTTTTTTTTTATCTATATATTTCTTGTATGTTCAGCTTTGAAACGTTTACACACCTTCATGAACTATGTACTCGTTAAAAAGATCAACGATCGTTCGACTTTACACACCACGAGCTGAAAACGTGCCTTCGCTACGACTACGATCGATCACTTCGAAACGTCCCGAATGAAATATAGGTGGTACTCTTCAAGGTTAGTAATCATAGACCGAGTAGATAGAGATTCACCTTTCCCCTTCTCTCCCAACCAATTATCTCTTACAATCTAGACGACATCTTGAAATACTGCTACTACTACTACTACTACTTTATCTTATTTTGGTGCACGTTAAAAATTGATAATTAAACCTTAAACATTCCTCTATAATCATTTCTTTATCTTTTTTTATTCCCCTTTCTCAGAGTTTCTCTCTCCCTCTCTCTCTAATTAAATCCGTCGTCGGTGTGTACTAAGTGTAGAAATTAATGAAGTGCCATTTTAAAAGAAATTTATTTTTAACACGTTCACGTCGCGCGGCGCTGTTAATTGTGTTTCTCGCCGCGAGACGGCGCTAGTATTCGCGCATAACTTCATCCAACTGACGCTACTTTATGCTAACGTTTATAATATTGCGAGATGAAATAAATGAAAATATTACTTTTTTTTATTTTATTTTTGGTTCAATAAATATACGTTAAATTTCAATTGTTTATATTTTGCAAATTACGTAGTAATTTTTTCTATTTACCAATAGAATTATATTTTTGGTGGGTTAGTATGCACCCCGTCTGATGTAACAACGTTCAAGTGTCAGCCCCACCGGTGCTACACATTGGCGTGAACATGTTAATATTTAATTACAACACTCGAATCAATTACTAAATCTACCTAATACGTTAAATAAATCACCGGTCTAATAATTTATTCAATTATCGCGTAACAAATGATAGATGATAGGTTGCAAATTTTATTTTCTCTGTAAATCATTAGTTTGTTTGGGGGAAAAAAAAAAAAAGAAAAAATATTCATAATTTGATTTGAAATTTTTTGGTCGGGAAATTTTAAAATAAAAATGAATTACAACCGAAGCAAAAGAATAAATAAGTTACAGTGACATTGACAGACCACTTATCTATTAGCATCGAGATTAGAAATAGGAAGCCCGACCCCGGTGGTTGCAATGCGTTAAGTAACAAGAATTAGTATGCGCAAGCAATGAAGCGATAAACGGATATCTACCCTATTACATTTAACGATCAAAACCACTCTGCTTGACTTTATCGACGTTCCTTCGCGTTTATTCATCGTTATTCTCGATTAATCG
>NW_028300899.1:2925000-2930000 GCF_049000335.1 Polistes dominula
ATATCTCACACACATGATTTATGTATTAAAATGCCTGACATTATAAATCTTTGCAATGTAAAAGAACAAAGAGAGAAAGAGAAAAAGAGAGAAATAAAAGAGAAAGAAAATGATGGCAGAGAAGCTGCTCACAAGTGTCTAATCTTGAATGTGTAAAGTGCTTTTTTCTTTTGTTTATTTTTGTTTATTCCGGAAAATTGTTCTATGGAATGAAATATAAAGAAAATGAAAGAATCGTAATTTTTAGAAAACTATAATGTAAAAAAGAAAATATTTCGACGTATAAATATGTTTCTATATGAACATCTTTATACTATTTGTTTGACAATAAAAGAAAGAAAGAAAGAAAAAGAAATAAAAATAAATAAATCTTTCGCGAAATTTTGTAATTTTTCCGGTTCAGGAAGAAAAAATATTCGTTTTTTTTTTTGTTTCCTTTTAGAAATTTAAATTTAATTCAATTAATTATATTATCTTTGTAATAATTCGAATTGACATTAGAAATATTAGAAGCAAAAGAAACCGCGTGTGTGCAAATTTTTACTAAAACAACAAATATCGTTTAAAAACAAAAACGCAAAAGAAAAAAAAAAGAAATAATACAAGATAATTCGAGAACACGTCAGACAGCTCTTTCATTATCTTTCGATATTTGACTATCACTCGTAAACGAACTCAATAGTAAGAATACCAATTAACCAATTTTGACGCCAACAATTATAATAAAAAATATAACACAATGTGGTCACACAATGTGATGCGAAAAGCATATGCTCGGTACTTTATACATATATATGCAAGATTTATATTATGTACACTATCGGATCTATTTTATCATATTAAAAACTACGAGAGATTATAATAGTCTAAAAGAGGGCATAGTAAGCAACTTAAACCATAAGTATCTTGTTAAATGTACGTTAAGTACATGTACGCAATGTACGTTTCAATGTATATTTTTAATATGAAATACATGTAAGTTGCATACATATAATTAAATATATATATATATAATATAATATAATATTAATATATATTTATATGTATGTATGTCAGCAAGAGATATAAGTCGATGTAATTAAAACGGGAAAAGAAAAAAAGGAAAAAAAAAAGAAAATAAGAAACAAAGTGTATTCCTCTTGGTGGGCACAACCGGTGACTGTAAGATATTACAAATATTTTTCTCTAATATTCGATCGGAAATTATAATTAAATTGTAATCTAAGGCGGGGAAAAGATAGGAGAGAAAAAAAAAGGTTTTTTCAATTTTCGATATAAATTTTTTCTTTTTTTTAATATATCTTTTTTTGTTAACTATATTTCGTTTATATATATATAAAAAAAATAGGATTTTTATATATTATATATAATATAATAATGTAGATGCTTATGAAAGATTACTTTTTCTTTTTCGTTTATTTATTTTTTCCTAAACAATTTAGGAATCATTATATTTATTTTCTTTATTTCCTTTTTATTTTTCTTCCGTGAAACGAAATTGTCGCCAACGCGGTTTGTTCTATTAAATTAGGAAAAACAATTAAATAATAATAAGAAATATATATATATATATATATTGTGTATTTTTTGTTTGAATAGTAATATCGTGTTAGATGTCTAACGTTAGTTATGTTAAACAAATAAAAAAAAGAAAAAAAGGAAACAAATTTTATTTTATGAAAATTCTAATAAAAATCGATTGCTTTATTATATTATTTTATTTTGTTTTGTTCTGTTTTATTTTATTTTATTTTATTTTAATTTTCTTTTGAAATCAAGAAAGAAAGAAAGGAAGAAAGAAATAAAGTCTTTCTTCTAATCACTTCTAACTTTGTCATAATGTTGTGCCTTTCAAGGTTTATAACGAATATTCAATACGTAAAAGAATCTAATGATAATTATTATATAGTTAAACACTCAGAGAATATTAAAAAAAAAAAAAAAAAAAAAAAACAAAAAAGTTGTTGGTAATGCTGTGAATGAAATGGAACTACCCTGTTATTAACAAAGAAATAAAACTGGAAGATGAAATATGCGCATAAGATTAATATTTAATTAATTATTTAATTAATTAATTAAATGTAACACACAGATACATAGATGTTTTTCTCGTAATAAGAAAAAAAATTAAATGAACATTAAACGTTGTAAACAAAAGGTCATCGCAATAGGCTACTTAGGCAATGTTCGCTAATAATCGAATTGCAATGCACGTCACAAGTATCAGAGATCATCCTAAATAATCTATCAGAAAATATTATAGTACACATACATATGTATATATGTATGTATGTATGTATGTATATGTGTATGTATATGTACTAGCCACAAATGTTGTCATCGAGCGAATAGAAAATGAGTGAGACTGTGTATATATATGTGTGTGTGTGTATGTATGAGAGAGATAGACAGAGAAAGAGAAAAAGAAAATAACGATGTACTGTGTACATATACTCGCCATTTAAAAAGTAATACGTACACATTACATGTTAACGTTGAAATATGTATAACAGGATTATTATAATTACTGGACATATCTATAAAGCAAAGTAGCATCACATTTAAAAAAAAAAAGTGTAAAAAAAAAACACGTTACAATATCACATACACACACTATCCCATGTTAGTATTAATATCATGCCTGTGCATTTTGAGACTATGAAAAAATATATTACGATTCATGTTTAATTTTTCTTTCATACAAATATATTGTCAAAGTAATGAAGAGTATAAAAAAAAACAAAACAAACTGAAAGTTTTTTTTTTTTCAAACAAACACGTTCACGCACACACAAAAACACACACACACGTATATATATATATATATACGCGTAATATGGAAGATACCGTACTGAAACTTTGTAATGAATGAAATTAGTTTATAAAAAATGCACTATTACTCTCTGAGAAAATTTAAAAATCGAACGAACGAATGAACGAAGGAAAAATAAGTAGCGGAGGAAGTAAACTAACATCTCTTTATTAAAAGAATAACATTAAAGAAATATTCTATCGTGTAGTTTAATATACTGGATTGTATGATACCGTTTACAGAAAGGTTGTTTAATGATTCCCAAAATGATGTATTGTATACTGTTATATTATATGTTCATTTTGATGATGATGAAGAAGAACATAGTTACGTTGTACAATGTATAAAAAATTTTAAATAGTCTTATGTATATGTATGTAATACGTGCGAAGAGACATATACGTATTATACATAACAAACAAACAAACAAACAAACAAACAAATAAAAATGAAAAAGAACACAAGATGATTTCACGCATAAGTTGTGCATAAATAAAGGAGAAGAAAAAAACAATTATGAAAAAATATTGTATGTGGGTATATATGTATAATAATAATAATTACTATTATATATAACGTAATAGGAATATAACATACGATATATATATATTATATAGTTGTGCATTCGATTAGATAATAATATAATAAGAATATTAATAATAATATTAATAATAATCGCGAGGAAAAGGAAAGTAATTCATATAGTGCCATCGTAACTGAATATAATTAAGGGAAAACTACCGACTTTATGTTTTTAAGTAGTATCTTAGATGATATATCTATATATATATATATATATATATATATATATATATATATATATAGATATATCTAAATATATATACACATATGTATATATGCATATACATATATTTAAGAAAAAAATTCTTGCAGTGTTTATAAAGAAAAAAAGAAGAAAACACAAAATACACACAAAGACTTGGTTTATGTTCTATATAGTAAAAAAAAAAAAAAAAAAAAAATATTATATAACGTTTGCCAAGGTTGTTAAAGAAATAAATAAGAAATGTTTTACGAAAAAGGAAGAGGGTCAACTTAATGTGATGCTAAATTTAACAAAGAAAAAAAAATAAGAAATGGTAAAGAAGAATGATTGATAAGAAGAAGAAGAAGAAGAAGAAGAAGAAGAAGAATAAAGAATATTTTATTATTCTTTTATGTGCACAGTCAATGCCACACAATCTATCTCTTATATATATATATAAATATATATATATATATATATGTATTTGATTTTACCATACGCAAGGAAAAAGTGCATTAGTTAAATATAGGTCTTCGTTTGTACGTATCACTTTGGTGCTCGACATACCCGATTTATTGTTATGTATTATTCAAACTGATCCATATGACCATACACTACCGTATATTTGCCTATTATCGGTCAGTATAATAATTACCAGAAGTTAGTGATAAATGATGATTATTTGATATAACACATCTATGTTGTACATCACACACTAATTACATTTAACACTCGAATACACACGCATACCACATACATTTTGACACATTATATACACGTAATAATACTATATATATATATATAATATCTATATATATATAATAATATACATACATACATAAATACAAGACACATTGTGGTTTAATATTACAGTGTATCAGCATAATGATATATAATTACTATGATGTTGCCCATAGAATACATTTTACTTGGTTTTTATATTTTTGTAGTATTTTATTTGAGCATTATTTCTCCATCCAATACTATACCTAACTAACTCATTCTAACTCTTTTATTATTACGAAAATAATAATCAAGAATAACATAATTTATTTTTAATATACGGGTCTTATAAGTAATGGTTACAAGTTAGCAGGGCACGATTCTATATGAAAGATTAAAATGAAAATGTAGAATATGATTTGTTCGTATAAGAATTATATGCTTTTTTTAAAAAAAATAAAATTGAAAATTTGTCGAATAAAAGTTATTTGTAAACATATATTTAAGAAGCATAGAAATTGTCTTCAACATTTTCGATTTAGTTTTCCATGTTGAATCGACCCTTTGCTCACTGGTAACCTGTGACAATTACAGGACACCCTGTATATAATTTTATTCAATTAGAAATGATGTGAATTTTTCTCGACGATTTAAACAAGAAAAAAATGCATTTGGACGTTTTCCTCTTTTTTGTTGTTG
>NW_028300899.1:4590000-4680000 GCF_049000335.1 Polistes dominula
TAATTTTCCGAGCGGATGAAAACATATGAAAATCTGGGAAGCAAAAAGGAAAGACGACGTTAGGGAGCGGCAAAGTCAGAGCCAATAAAATTCTCGTCGTTCCCCTTGGTTCGTTCCGCTTTCTTTCCCTTTTCTCCTTCTCTATCCCTATACCTATCTATTTCTTTCTCATCCCTTTCCTTATTTCCTTTGTCCTTCCATTTTTTAACTCCTAACTCGAATATAACGAAAAGAAAAAGAAAAAGAAAAAAAGGTAAAAGTAATGATAAAAGTATAATGAGATAAAATTCTAAAATAAATCTTTTAAATCGAATTAATATATTTTATACGATAGGTATATAGTATCAACGAAATTTAAAACCTAAACGATTACAAATTAATCCAATTATTTTAATAATGTCATCGAAAATGGAGATGGTCTCTCTTTTTTTTTTATCTCTGTCTCACTTCGTCTCTCTCTCTCTCTCTCTCTCTCTCTTTTTGGAGTACCGCGAAATGGTCCAAAAGTGGCATTAATCTGTTACAAGAAGGCGGGAGAAAATAATGAAATTATCGTAAATCAATATGCAAGAGAGGTGGATCCACTTCCCTGTACCCGGAAGCACGGGTTAAGCACGAAGTACAGTTACCGACAAGATTTTCATACTATCGTAAAAAATGATTAAGACAAACCCTCCCCCTCTAAGTCTATTTACATATTTTCGTTTCTCTTATTTAATAAAATCGATGATTTAATAATTAATGATCCAAAAAAAGGGAATTATTCTCATTGATTACAATTATTTTTTTCTTGTTTGTTTTTTTTTATTTTACAATGAAACAATTTTGCTTCGTTTCAAAGACGAAACTTTTATAGAAATCAAAAAGAAAAAGAAAAATCTAATTAATAAATAAAGATAATTAAAAAATAATCTGAATTATGCGCTAAATTTATATTTACGATTAATTAAACAGCTTTGTTTCCAAGTAAAAAAATGTAATAAAAATTACAAGAATAAAATGAAACGAACGAAAAGATAGAAAAAAAAAATAATAATATAAATTAATTATCCTTTTTCATTTTGATGAAAAAATAATCATATTTGTTGCAATGGGTAATACAGTTTATAAATAATGAAAGAATAATTTAAAAATAATTAAATAAGATAAAAGAAAATAATAATAATAATAATAATAAATTGAAGAAAATTATGAAACTGTCCAGCGGGTGTAAACGATGATATAAAACACCCTCATATTGTAAAGAGAACAGGAGGAGAAACTGGTATCTTGGTCCCTTGGACAAACAGAAATATATGTTCGGGAAAAGATGTCTTTCCATCCCACAACTCGAGGCGTTCCTTTTTTAAACTACGAAACAGTTGCGACCACGAATCGATGGTAACTACGCCGACCGGACCCGAGTACAGTCCGTTTAAAATCTACCTTTAACATCCCCTATTTGACTACAATAACCATATCGACAAATAAACATAAACCATTGAAATAATAAAAATAATAATAATAATAAATACATTTTCTTAGAGATATAAAAATAATATGCAAATAAAACTATGTTAATAGTTACCGATAACATTTTAAACGATAATGCAAAATACAAAATAAAAAGAAACGAAGTAATATGACTACTACTACTACTATTACTAGTACTGCTACTACTACTACTACTACTACTGTATAAAATATCTTCGTAAGAAATACGTGACGAAAGGATAACTTTTCTCGATCGTGTGTACAATGTTAGGATGCGCGGGGTGCTTCGGTCTTTTGCATACATTTTGAAACGTAGAACCGCTACCGTACCGAATATGCTGGCCGAGCGAGAAAAAAAGTACTAAAGGGAAAGAGAAAAAGGTAAAAGATAGCACGAGAGGGAGAGGAGAAGAAGAAAGAAAGAAAGAAAAAAAGAGAAAAAGGGGATGGAAACAAAAATACTCCTCTAGTCTGTCCTTTACGCGAACACATTCGAGAGATAGAGAGAAGGGAAAAAAAGCAAGGGATAAAGAAGAGACATAAAGAATTGGCGGTGGGAGGAAGAGGAATAGGAGGAGGAGGAGGAAAAAGGGGGTTGGAGGATGATGCTCGGCATGTTTTTTAAATGTACGTACACCGGCCAGTATGTATTAAAAATTTCCCTCTCTCTCTCTCACACTATTTTGCTTTCTTTTTCTTTCTTTCTCTTTCTACGTTATTTTTTTTTCTTTTAACAACACGACGACGACGACGACGACGACGACGACGATGTTGCTTCGTTTTCAGACGCGTCGCTCTTATTATTATTTCAATACCGTAAGATTCAGCGGTGAAGATCATTATGGTATAATGTTAACCGACACACCGAAAGCTACATGCATTTTACTCTGGTTTCAAGTCATCGCGCTTTCGATAAAAGCTTTGAAGATAGAACAACAACGAAATAGTAAAAAAAAAAAAAATAGTAAATATTATATTTATATTTAACCGGGTTGTGTCTTATGGAATATTGTTTCATTTGCATATGTATATAAGAGAAACATTTTATCTTTTTCTTTTTTTACAAAAATATTTTTAATAAGTTCACGGAACGAAACATTTCGAATTAGAACGAATATATACATATATATATTATATGAAGATAATGAAAAAATTTGAGAAAGGAACAACGAAAAAAGACTCTTACTGGACCGGCTGGAATACTTGTTTATTCTGGAACTATCGGAAAAATGTTATTTACGCGAGAAAAAGATAGTGAAAGAGAGAAAGTAAGAGAGATAGAAGAAGCTCTGTCCTTATTTACATGTGGTAAGTCTCCTACGGGACCAAATCCCGGACCGAGCTCGGAACCCTGATAATTCTTCCTTTGATCCCGGTCCCGTGGGTGCATCCCTCTGGTCCACCCACTCCTGTCTGCATCAGGGAACGAGTAAAAACCGTAGGAAGGAAAGAATATATCCTCGGGTAATACTTGTGCCAAAAAAAAAAAGAAAAAGAAAAAAGAAGAAAGGAAGAAAGAAGGATAGAAAAATGAGAAAATGAAAAAAACATAATTCGCGGAAGCTTTTTAGGAAGAAGTTACGATAGAGAAGTAATTAAGAAATCAGAAAAGAAATCATAAAGAGTGAAAAATAAACGACCATATTACAAAAAGATACGAACAACCTTTTTTCTTTTTCTTCCTTTGATAAACTTTTTGATGTTTCTCATATAAAAAGACAACGACAATTATCAGTGATATTTCTAATTTTTTTTTTCTAAAAGACCAAAGAGTTTTATTGATTAGTTTCAATTAATCTTCACGAACCCTTTACTCCTCGAAGCATTTCTTATTTCTCATCAAACTTTTTTGTTTTTTTTCTGTTGGGTCCTAACACATAAGATATTTCATTGTCGATGTGTTAGTGGAAACTTTAAGGTGTCTTTAAGTCACCGTCTTGATCTGAATTTTGGCAGAGTTTCAAGCCCCCATCTGCTTTAGTAACGACGGGAATCTAACGAAAAGGAGACGCCGATATCATCTTGAGCAAACTAGTGGGACGACCGTCTCCTCTCTCTCTCTCTCTCTCTCTCTCTCTCTCTCTCTCTCTCTCTCTCTCTCTCTCGATGGGATATAGGGTGTCCTATTATTATACTGATAACATTCGTAAACATTCTGACATACGTTCGTATCGAAGCAAGCTTATACGATTTCCATTTCATCCTATCTAGCGGGTGATGTTACCACGAATTCTTTTGATCATCTGTTCGATTACTTGCACACATCTTTTTTCGTATCAACAAATTCTAAAAATAAAATAATTTTATTGTGCTAATCGATCGTTTTATACAAATATTATCGACATTAATATGAGTCAATTAATTTCAAACAAAATAAATTCTCATAAATTTATATATACAATACAGAAAATAATTTAATCCTACTAATCAAACGGATAATATCGATCGTTGTGTGTTTTAAAAATTACCGACATTAATATTAAAATAAAATATACAATGAATCCTCATAAATTAACATAATATAATTCAATAATATATCTAAGATAAATTTATATTTAATCCTAAATTAATTACCGCGATTACAACATGAATTTATATTCTACGATAAATGCATTTATTCTATATACAAATTACAAAGATATTATTACAAAAAAATTTTTTTTTATTACAAAAGTAATAAAGAAATAGAGGAATATTTCAAGGTCGAGAAATAAAAAAAAAATGGTAGAAAATTGAACATGGTAGGTACACCCGGTACGTAATCTCTCTTCTCCGGTTAGTTAGCGGGTCTAGAGGATCCAGGCCGAGAGTATCCTTGCCGGATAGAGTATCCCTCGGGAGGTTTTCGTCCAATCGTCTGGCTGGTCAGCCGGTACAGGTGGTGGGGTCTGGAGGCCGACCATTGGTCAGTCGTAGGGCGGCCGGGTATTGAGCGAGTCGCTCCGGGGGTTGAAAAAACCGCCCCGAACTGACCTCAAACGTCCTACCCTCGTCTCGTCTGGAAACCCAGCCTAATGTTTCTCTCTTACCCTTTCTCTCTCTCTCTTCTCTTCCTCCCTCCCTCTCTTTCTCTCTCACTCACTCTTTCTCTCTGTTCTTCTCCTACCCTTTTACTTTATCCTCACCCCACCATGAGCAGACTTAGTCGGACTACCGGTGCTTTTGCAGCCGCCCCGTACACCCCGTTTCGAAGCTCGCCTCTTAAATACACTCGCCCTTTATTACAACGACGAGGACAACGACCACTACATTGACGAAGACGACGAGGACGACGATGACGACGACAACTACTACCAACGACAACGACGTTTTTATTTTACTTTGCATCCTCCCACGTCCAAAGGTTCATTTGTTTTCTTCATTTCTTTTCTCTATCCCCTTTTTTTATTTATTTATTTTTTTTTTAAGGCAAGAACGATTTAAGGTCCGATAATAATAATAAGCATTATTATCCGTGATGAAATTTTGTATCAATACAAATAATATAATCTCAAGTCTAACATAAATTCTTATAACACGTCAAAGATTTTCTCATAGAATGTGGTTTTATCATGACGTTGTTACATGATTAAACAAATAAACTATATACATTTGTATATTATTATCTAATTTTTTAACATAAATTATTAATTTTCTTTTTAACATAATATATGTAAAATTAGAAAAATTCTATGTCAATGTAACAACGTGCAAACAAATCACCATACATATACATACATATATTCATGCAGAAGTAGAAGATGAAAAATCGATAAACAAATCTTACAATTCCGATTCAACACCTTTTATAATCTCGAATTTTCAGTATATTACTCAAGCAGACTTTATTCTGACGTAAGAACACACACACATATACATTAGAAACTATCATTCGTACCTCGTCAAGTAATTCACGATAGTAGCTTGTAACAGGAAGAATATAACAAGGGGACGCATTTCAATGATGGAATTTTTGAAGGAGAAACATGCAAAAGAGAAATTCAACCCAGAACGCGGCTAGTAAGCTAGTACGTGGTCTAACTCGAGCTGCCAACCCTAAAGTATATTCAGTCGGTCTAAGTCCAAAGGCTATTTGCATAGGCGATATTATACTCCATCTTTCTCTCTCTCTCTCTCTCTCTCTCTCTCTCTCTCTCTCTCTCTCTCTCTCTTTATGTCTTTCTCTCTTTCATTCTATCTTTCCTTCCTCTCTTCTCTTACTTGTTATTCTCTCTATCTATCTACTTATACACCTACAACTATCTATCCATCTATCCATCCATCTATCTATTTCTCTTTCTAACTTAGGACACCAGCTCTTTCGATCTTCGTCTATCTACAAACCACCCACCTACCACCTACCACCCCTCACCCTTCCCTCTCCTCTCCTTTCTCGTTTGCTCTTTCTCTCTTTCGTCCTCTCCATTTCTCTCCTCTCTTCCACCCCCCCCCCTCAAGAACGTCTTGGGATCTTGGGAATTGGATTAGTAGTGGTTCACCCGAGTAAGACTTGGACTATACTCAATTTGAACTAAGATCGCGGCGCTAGGGAATGGGCAAATTGCTAAATCAGTTTTACGTGATCACCTATTCAGAAAGTTATCAAAGACGGATGTTCCACCTGAGGATGGACCGGCGATCGAAATGATTTTATAACAATTTGTTGAGAGAGAAATTTTCTCTTTACAAGATATTTCTATTCCAATTATTCGTATATGTTATGATAGAATCTACTTTTCTAATTCATTGTATGATAATTTTTATTATCTTTTGATTCTATACGATATGACAAATATATTTTTATTGACACGTGCATTATAATTGATAATTCGATTAATTTTTTGTATCGTTTGTACTCCGAATTACATAAAAATATTATATGTTAGTATTCAATTTTGATTTTGAATATTTTCTAATATTATTTTTTATTTATATTTTCTTCCCGAAGTTTTTACCTAATCCAAATGATAATAAATAATCGAGTTATAATTTTAAGCAAATTTTTTTTGTTCCTTTGTATAAAGTAATTAATTAAAACAAATATTGGCAAAGTGAAACATTGAAAAGTTGTCCTGGTTTCTGCTAAATCGATTGTTTTATACTTTGTCTCTAGTTTTAAACGAAGTACATCCATACTCGATTTACTTTTCTTTTTCTTTTCTTTCCTTTTCTTTTTTTTTTCCTCATTCAGGGGCTCGCTCTCATTTTATTGCAAGCTCTTTAAGAAAACACGATGAAAGATTTAGCAAACATAAGCGACTCGATTAAGACACCATCTTGGGCGGTCGCCTTTAAAAGTCTCGTCGCGCGGAAGTTTCTTAAGGAAATCGTTACTTAAATTTCTCTCGCATTATACACTTTCTCTACTTTCAAAAACTTCAAGGTAACTTAACACGCGTTTTACTTACTTTATATTCTTCTTTTCTTTCTCTTTTACTTATCTATTTTCTTTTTTAAACTATCAAATATAAGCTCCGATCATTCTTACGTTCTTTTAATTTTAACTTTTTTTTTTTTAACAATTAACATAAGATCATAGAATTAAAAAACATTTAAAAACATTTGTTTTTACTTCAAAAAAAAGTTAACAACACTAATTAGCACCCACGATTTTATGTAAAAAAAATACATATTTTTAACCAATTAAACAAACATAATATCAAATAAATACCCTAAACACCATCAAAGTCCTGTTTATCGATTAACAGAAAAAAAGGAAGAAAAGTTCAATCTCATGTATTACAAGTCAAATACGAAGGAATGTTAAAGGGTGTCGAGAGAGAGATAGAGAAAGAGGGATGTAAGTTTTCGAGATAAACTGCGTAAAATGGCCGGTCTAAGGTCGACGAAAGCGTAAAGAATTCCAAGGTCCGGATCTAACGCAGTTAATTTAGCGAATGGGGTCGTCCCTTCGTCCCGAACATGGCCACTACTGGTTCAGTATAGGAACAGGCCCGTACGAGTCAAACACAACACGCATACACACATTTATAAATCCATATACACATACTGACAAACAAACACACACATATACATATACGATCACAGGAACGTGTATATATATATATCGGTTGATCCTACCAGAGTCTAATAAAAAGCATCCCCGAGAGTCACGAACGTGTAGGGATGGTGGGGTCAGAAGTCCATTCGGAAAATGGAGGGACCCGTACTCGTCCAACTAAATCTAGACGATAACGTTTACGTATTGTCCAACTATAAAATTTTTAAAAAACGTTCAACCATAAAACGAACAATTTTTAATAGCCCAAATTTATTTCATAATTATGATTAATGTGTCAAAAATAAATTGTATGATAAAAAATGTTGATAAATAATTGAATTGAATTTAGAGAATTTTTATATTTTCCAACAGTCGAGACCAAATCTATCCAGTCTGTTAGGAAGACGTATGGGATACGGCTAGTCCTGGCCAGGGTTCGACTCGACTTCCGACTTTCCCTCCAGAAAACATTGAGTCTGAGGGGTGGCCGCCACCACCACCTTATCCCTTCCCACCCTCTTCTTCCTCACAGGCTCGCAAAGACGCTATAAATTTTGACCATCCTACTTCCTCTTCCTACTACTACTACTACTACTACTTTTCTTCTTTTACTCCTCTTCCTCTTCTTCTTCTTCTCTAACTCCCTACCCTTCACAAGTTTATCGAGGAAAAGGGGATAGTGGTCGAAAAGTAAAAAGACACGAAACGACGATACTTTTTCAAACGTCGATGTTGCTTGTTGGTTACGCGCCGTTTCCTTGGAATTTCGATTACGTTAAAATCTATCCGATCCAATAAATATTTCTTCTACAAAGTAGATTGAGAGTTATTCTCAATAAAATAGAAAAAGGAAGAAATAGTAAGAGAAAAAATAAATAAAAAAAAAACAAAAAGAAATAATATAATAAATAATAATTAACCCCTTAAGGAACAATTTTGGCCCAACGTAATACAACGCCGCTCGAGTTAACTCGAGTTGTGCAACTTAAGGGATTTATATTTGCTTTATCTATATTGATAAATTAAACTTTCGTTTTATTTTTTGTCTTTTTATTATTTCATTAAAAATTTAATACTATTGAGAGAATTATAAGAAATGTTACCTTATCTCGAATCGGATCGAAGAAAATACGTACGAATATTTCGGTTACTATCGTGTCGGCCAATCGTAAAGGGAGTCAAGCAGTTCTGCAATTATTAACGAGCTTTATCCGATTATCAGGTCACAGACCACACGATGCGTCGACGATTTCGAATGTCGCTTTTGAATAAATGAAAGAGAGAGAGGTCGTCGATCGACCATCTTTCCTCAATTTTCAAACGCATTATATACTACTACATGTTACATATATACCGTTCTAAATGTAATACAGAAATGAGACGTTTTATTTCATAATCCAAATTTGGAATATGATTGGTTAATAATATTTAGGCATTTAAATTCAATCCAATCTTTTTATACTTTTTTTTTCTTCAAAGATAAATCAATCAAAATTAAAACACAAATCGTATTGAAAATATAATTTCAATTTATTCATTTGATACTATACTTTTGATGGTGAATAATTTTTACGAATAAATTCAAGTTACGCGTGTAAAGAGATAGAAGAAGTCTGAGAAACGTGAGAAAAAGAAAATAAGAAAAAAGGTGTTGGTCGCGAAAGAAATAACATGAAGGAACCCATCATACCGTTTCTTCCGGACGGGAAATGTATGCCCACCGCCAAACGTTGGCCAATCGAATCTCACAGAGAATTTAACACCCTCTACTATCGCGTGGACGGAAAGAGTAGAAATTTCCAATTTTATCGCATCTCCGGTGGTTCCCTATTTTAAATAAATATTATCGATATCCGGGATTGATTGAGTATGAAAATAAAAAAGAAAAAAGAAAAATAAAATAAAGAAAGAAAGTCAAAAGCATCAAATATATTTGATAAGATTCAATAAACTTCTAAAGAAGTTTTCACATCAAAAAAAAAAAAGAGAACCTTTATCGTTTATTTAATAATTATTTTCAAAAGAAACTATAATATATATTTGTTATGTGTATGTGTATAAGATGATAAAGATATCATCGAAAGATCGTTAACATTTTTACGAGGTTAGATTTCTTATATTCTTCGAATCGATACAGTCGTCGTTTCGTCGATCTCGTTAACGGTATTGGGAAGACGAACTTTTCGCTGACATCACTACACGAGGAAAGAAATAAAGAGTGTATAGGTGTAAGAGAAAAATAGAGAGAGAAAAAGAAAAATAAAAAGTAAAAAAAAAGAAAAGAAAAGAAAAAGAATCCACCCGTGCAATGCGTTGCATCCGTGAGAACGACCTTATCGGAAAGACATAAACGTTCGAAATCCTAGCCGTAAATTAGGATCCACGGAATGCTGGACTATTCTCTATTTCTTTTTCTTTTCTTTTCTTCCTTTCTTCTTTCTATATTTTTCACATTCCATCCTTTTTCCTCTAGCCCTGTTACTTCTCCTCAAATTCGCGGTCGACGACGTTAGTGGTCCAGAATACGATTTCTCCTCTCTTCCTCTCTCTCTCTCTCTCTCTCTCTCTCTCTCTCTCTTTTTATATTTATTTTCTTTCTTTCGAGAGAAGTCTGCAACATATATCGGTAAATCAGATATACGACGATATACCGTTAGATACTTTAGATGAGAAACTGATAGCTATTATCAAACGTAAAGATTCTCCAGCTGTCGACGACGACGAAGACGATACTACGATCGACGATTTAAAAATCGTTCATAAAGAAATGTTTTATTTTACGATGAGTTTACTATAAAAGAATATTATACTTCGATAATGTTAGACGAAAATTTTTATTGAAAAGTAATATACCTATTATGGATATAATGTGTCTATCAGATGTTTCATCTTAAACACTGGCAAAGTAACCACCGATATAGAAATAGGACTTATCTAGTTTTTCTTTTTTTATCGTGATCATTGAACTACTTTTTCTTATATAAAAGTCACCCAAAAAATGATTCTAATCAAGAATCAATACAATAAAAAAAATTTTATTACATACTTTAATAATATAACCTTTAATCAAAATTAATATTCATATCAGATGTTGCATTTAAAACACGAATGAAATAATTTTGAAATAGGACTGAAATAGGACAGTAAAATATTTAGCCTTGTTTAAAAAAATTAAGCCGAAAATGATATATTAACCCTTGTACAGAATATTAATACAGAACATTTCTATATATTTTTGTTAATAATCAGTAAAACGTACTCCCTTTATTATACATTTTTACAAAATTCATATCCAAAAAAAAAACTAACTTTAATCATAACAAGATATAAACCTAATACTTTGCTTCTGTATCTCTATTTTTATAGCCAGTGATCTACTATCCCATCCCAATGGAAACGTATCCCTACGAAGGAAGGAAGGAACTGTGTGTTTCAGCTATCACAAAGATATTACAGTTAAGAATTTTTATGATCAGTGAAAGAAAAGAACAAAGAAAGAGAGAGAGAAGAAAGAAAAAAAGATGGAATGGCGACGGTGGTCCTTTTGCTTTTACCGGTACATCTACGCAATAGAAAAAAAGAAAGAAAGAGAGAGAGAGAAAGTTGGTTGGTTAGGGGTGAGAAGGGGTAAGAATAGCATTGGGAGTACAGTCTATGCCGTAACAAGGGTGGCACGATTTCAAGAATGCGGAGCACGTTCTCAACCAATGCCGGCAGCCAGGCAGTAAAACAAATACGCCCTTCCCTATATACGGGTGTCCCCGTAATACCACGCGTCTACGAGAATACCTCATACTCCATTCGAGTGTCGAGAAGCAGAGAGAGAGTCGACCTCGTTACCGATACCAACTGAGAGAAAACGCTTCTTAAGCGCGGTTAAACTTTTCCTTCTTCTTTGCGAAAAATAAGCTTTTACGATAAAAACAGAAAGAGAACCACAGAGAGAGAGAGAGAGAGAGAGAGAGAGAGAAAGGGACATGCGTTAACGGTGCAAGAAAGTGATATGGAAAAAGTACAAAAAAAGAAATTTTCTTTTTTTTTTTTGCAAAAATCCAACTTACCATTTCTTCTACATGATCGATCTAATATTCGTTTTGATCCGTTTCAAAGTATGCGCATATATATGTATTACCTATGCAAGTACGTAATCCGCATGTACCTATGTGTATATTAGAAAAGTACTCAAGAAAGGAACGATAAAAGGTGAACACAATAACTCGCGTACGACGTAAAATGTCCTCTTTCAAACGAGACTTCCTCTTTAGAAATGCAACCGAGTGATGGACAGGTAAAAGAAGTGGCCAATGTGGGCTGGTCTCAGCGTATCACGTGACACACATGTCAACGGCCCTTTGTTTCGCATCCTTTTGATTGAACGTTCAGAGCACTTCTTTTTTTCTTTTCTCCCTCTTCTTTCTTTCTTTTTTTCTTTTCTTTCTTTCTTTAGTTCTAAAACCGAATTCTTTTCGTCGTATGTCATTATAATCGTTAAAAATGTCGTTTAGAGAGAAATATTTTCTTCATGTGTTTCTTATCAAATAAATTAAAGAACAATCAGAAAAAAAAATAGAATTAGACTCCTGTGCAATTTGTCATTTAATTATATGTTTACGTTTTAACAAGTTTAATTGTTAGTTTTATAAAGCAAGGTGTAACCATTGAAAATAATTTCTATGAACTTTGATCTCCAAACATATCTACGATATTTGAATAGTTTACAAAAGAAATGAAAGGAGCTTTCACAAGAGTGGACCAGTTTTCACCTGATCTGGATCACGATCTATTTTCCGTCGTCAACAGATTCGTGACTATCTCTCTCTCTCTCTTTCTTTTACTTTCATGTAAAACCTGTTCGTTCGCGTGCCGAGGTCCTGGCCTGGGTCCCAGAATCCTGTTGAGAATTCTTCTATAGTAACGTGGGCCGTTTCAAAACTGGTCCATCAAAAAAAACGAAAAGGGGGATGCTGTGATGTCCACTGTCCACCTTATTATACGCAAGCTTATGGGTCTTCAAATGAATCCAGTTAACCTTTGACACCTATGCATATCCTGCAGTCATCCTGACGTTCTTCCTGTGTAACTTCCTGCAACAGAAAACTGGTCCATCATCGAAAAGGGGATTCTATCTCCCTTATTTTTCACAGACCCACCGATGACCATTGTCCACTCGAGAGAAACTAACTTGGACCGCAAAATGTGCACCTAGTTACCCTTTGACTTTCAATTAAATAAAAAAAAGGTTGACCATTCTTCTTGGTTCTCAACCAGTTTTTAATTTTTTGGTTTCTCTTTAATCATCCTGCCCATGTATTTTTCCGTATTTATGATACATGTATATACAGTGAGTTGAATTAAATAAAATTCTTATACCAAATGAGAAATGTTATTTTATTATATTATTTATAAAATAAAATAGAAATAACGAATTCCCTTTTTTCTTTCTTTTTTTTATTATTATTATAATATTGAAAAAATAAATCGATGCTCCCTGTAAAGACAAAAATTTATTTGAAATAATCTTCTAGTGGAGTTTGATGAAACTAAGGTTTTCTAGTGTATCGGTAACATAGAAAACTAGAATGGTCTTAGAACAAAGTTTTACAGTTGATAATATAGAAATGCCGAAGGTAACTAAATGTTCAAATTATTTAAATCAACTACTTTATCAAATTTTATGATAAATGATATTTGACAAAACTAAACGTAATTGAAATAATTTAACATTGCAAAACACGTATCTACTCGAGACCATTAACTCGACAATATGTAAATTGTTCAAAATTATATGAAAAATTTAATAAAGAAAAATATATCGATTACAAGGTATCAACACTTGGAGATTATTACATCATTTGGAGATCCTCACGTTATTTCGAATTTATCTATGCGCTGCATTAAATGCAAAATATAATTTTCTATCTATAAAAAAAAGAAATAAAAATTAATAGTAATAACATAGTATATATATAATTGGTATTATATAAATTTAAGTTAAATAAAAACAAGAATTTTGTGTTAAAAAAAGTTAAAAAAAAAGCACAAATATATACGGATAAAAATTATCCGAAAGAAAATAACTTTAAATGAAAATGCATTAATCCTTAAAACTATTAATATTTCTTGTTTTTGTTTCAAATTAAGTCGTCTTTAGCTAGATTTCATTTGCCATGGAATATATAAACTATAAAACACATGATAAACATTACATAAAAAATAATATCCATTGCCCAGGTCTAACCACGAGGAGGTAACCGCTTCTGAAGATCCAGGAAGTACCTGCCACCTGGAGGTACCTACCCACTTTGATATTTTATTAAAAATATTCAATGATAAATATAAAGAAATAATTTAATAATCTATGAGAATCGTTATAATTAAAAGTATGTAATGTTGTTGTAAAAAAACTTAGTTTTTCGAAGATTTTACTTCTAACACGTGTGATCTGCACACATGTTGTTTTTATTTATTTTTTATTTATTACCTACTGAACACATTATAGGATTTCTCACTTGAATCGTCTTCGATAGTTACTATAGATGGTGTTAGTGTTATCGACATGAGCGCCTCTAGTAGCGGTTAAACATTTCTAGATCATTCGTGGTTGTTTATGTGTAGCATCGTGGTAGTTGATTTAGTAAAAGTATTTTATTATAACATTTAATTAAAATATAATGCGATTTTCGCAGTAGTTATTCGTTCGTATGAAATGACTGATAAATCTAAAACAATGAGCCACGTAAAACACATTCCAAAAGATGCCCAAGTTATTATGTCCATCATGAAAGATATGGGAATTACGGACTATGAACCGAAAGTTATTAATCAATTACTTGAATTCACATATCGTAAGTATTTAAGTATTTATTCTTAATTAATAATTATATTCATAATTGTATTCATTTGTAATGTTAGAAATATACAATTTCATTTTTCGAACGTAACGTGGTTTTAGGTTATGTTACCTGTATATTAGACGATAGCAGAGTATATGCTAATCATGCAAAAAAGAAGTTCATCGATTTAGATGATGTAAGATTGGCTGTTAAAATGCAATTAGAACGTTCTTTCACTAATCCACCACCGAGGGATGTATTGTTGGATGTAGCACGTGCCAAGAATACTGTACCATTACCATTCGTTAAGCCAAATAATGGTTTGAGATTGCCACCGGATAGGTTTTGCTTAAACGCAACTAATTATAAACTAAAGAATGCTACTAAGAAAACTGTTACAAAGCCACTTCACTCTTTGGTCGGCAATAATATATCTGGAGGACAATCAAGAATCAAAGTAGAAGGAAATAAGACTGGTCTTTCAATCGTTAAAAGACCGGGTACTTTGACCACCGTTGCCAGAACACAGTCTATTTCTATACCAAAGCCTGTATTAAAATTCTCAACCGGTAAGATAATTTTATAATTTTTTAATACGCATAGAATATGTTTAAGATTGTAATATGCAATTATACATTTTTCCTAGACCATTTTCATGTCCTTCAATCCCATTCAACTGTCCCGTCTTACCACATTTCATTGAGAGCACGATTATGTGAGATCAAATGTATTGTTTCTATATTAAACAAATTTTTCATTAAGATATATACCATTTTTATACGTACTCTTTTTAATTTACTTTTTTATTTTTATAGCACCAACAGGGACAGCCACTGTGAAAGCACAGGTGGCGAAACCAAAAATACAAGTTTCATCTGGACAAACTTTGCCACCTATCAAAATGGAAACGGATGATATTTTGAAAAGAAAAAGGGAAGATGATGATTACGATGTTTCATAACAATACTTAGTTATCGATATAACATAAAATTTGTACTTTTTGCTTTACTCATATTTGTTATAGTAAAAAGTACATAAATTGTTGTATATATTTAAAATTAATTGTTTATATTTAATTTTATTAGAAAAGATAAGTATTAATTGTCTTATTTTCTTAACTAAATTAAAAAAGAAACAATTAATTATAAGTAATATAACAAAAAATTAATTTAATTAATTAAATTTTAAAAATATTTTAAAGATTGCATAGCTTATCGTTAGACATTACTTTTTTTTAATTAGCTTATGTAATAACTTATCAATATTTTTCTTTTATAAATGAACCCAAAAAAATACAACTTCATCAATAACTTCGTATACCTAATGATAATACGTATGTAAAGTATTTAATATTAATTTTTTATAATAGCACAAAACATATAAAGCTTATCATGTTACAAATATTGTTATCGTTAATTTAATATCAAAATTTGTATCATATTAAAATAAAATAGTGCATAAGATAGAATTATAAAGTAAAAGCTTTAACAAGCTTTATTTTAAAATCTTAATTATTCAATAACATGTTATTGTAATTAGCCTTCATCTTCCATAATTATTTCATCCAAGATAAGATCTTCCTCATCTTCATGTTCCTCAGCAGCTGCCATAGCAACTTTCATTGCAATTTCTTCGTCTTCAAAGATATGCCTGTCATCAATTTCAAATTCATGTTCTACATCATATTCTTCAACCCCTTCTATTTCTTCTTCCATTGATATTTTAGTTTCAGGAACCTCACTTTCTTCTAAAGGTACTGAAACTTCCGATGGAACTTCGATATCATCTACTCTTTTCTCTTTAGTTTCTTCGCTAACAATTTCATCAGATAGACTCTTATATAATATTGGTGGTTCTTCCACCTCTGGTTTCTCATGTTTACTAATTTTTCTAACATCAACTTTTTCTCTAACACATTTCCTTTGATGTATTGGTAAAAATAATTTATATTCAGCTGGTAATTCTTCGTCATTATATAATCTATTTATAAAAATGAAAAGAAAAAATAGAACATGTTAATAATTATATTTTATCAAATTATGATATTAAATAACGACCTTGATGAAAAATAAATTCGTCGAATTCTACAATTGGCGTGCATCTGCATCCTCGTAGTTTCCACGTAATTAGTGCCGTACGCACGCCGTGTAAAATCTGCTAAATTAAATTGAATTTGATTCCAACCATTGGATAAACCGATTGGCATTGTAGTACAAAATGGACGAACTCTAGTGGTACTTTGAAAATTGCTTACACGAAATCTTCTATGCATATTTTTGTCATCGAGAATCTAAAAAAGAAAGAAATAATTATTAATTTATAATTAATTATAATAACGAATGTAAATTATATTAACAATTAATTTATATTTATGCAACAATTATTACGATTAACACGTTCCGTGCCATGTGTATCACGTTTGATACACGTGAGATTTTCCATTCAGGCCGTATGTACCACTGGTGGTATACGCCGACATATTTATTTAATGTGTTAAAACATCAAATGGCCTAAATGAAAAATTAAACTGAAACGACTTGGCACAGAACGTAATTACAATAATAAATTTTCTTTTCTTAGATTCTCGAAATATATGTAAAAATTAATGAAAAAAATAATATTAAAAAATTAAATTAAACTTACGGTTATCTCAAAGGTGAAATATCGTTTCATATTTTTAATAATCATTATTAAAAATGGTAATGATATTCCAAGAACTTTTTTCTTATCTGCTGGACAATAAATATAGGTTGTTGCCACATTAGTTCCAGCTAATTCCAACACTAATGATTTTACCTCATCGTCAATGATTCTTCGTATATATCCATTCTTTACCTAACAGTATCTTACTTTAATAAGATTGTTCATTAATGCGTAACGTAAATAAAGAAGATTTCTTTAACTATTTATATACGTACTTTATAACAAAATTAATATAGAAAAAAAAACGAATAAACTCACGTGCATGCCCCACAATTCTAAAGGAGCTGATCCACAGCTGTATAAAATTGTAAAAAATCCTTTTTGATAGGTATTACGAAACATTTTGAATATTTTTGATCTCTGAGGTGATTTTAAATCATCAATTGAGAACGTGTCAATGTCAACGATATTTCATACTTATCTCAAATTATATTAATTTTTCTTTGTTTATTAAAATAATCGAAGAAGCAATTTTTATAATTGACTGAATATAACAACTTACGCATAGGAGTGAATAAAAATGAATTAAATATGACCGATTACGAGTAATGTGTTGGAGGAAAAAATGTCATTTAATAAGCGTATTATATAAAAGAATAATTGTGAAGAAAAAAAGATGATGTAGGCGGCAACTTGTTTATCAAGGTAAAGAGTAAAGTACGCTTAATGATAAATATAATTGAATTTGAATAACGAGTAATCGATTGTTAGTTTATAAAGGTCATTTATTCTTGCAATCTGTACGTCTACCTGATTCATAGCAATAGACACGAAAGATAGATATTCGATAAATGTATATACACATATATCTATGTATATATATGCACACACGCACGCATGCTATTAATTATTTATTTATTAATAACGTAATATCTCGTCAATACGTCTTCGTTCCTT
This sequence comes from Polistes dominula, assembly GCF_049000335.1. Classification (NCBI taxonomy): domain Eukaryota; kingdom Metazoa; phylum Arthropoda; class Insecta; order Hymenoptera; family Vespidae; genus Polistes; species Polistes dominula. Next base: position 4,607,887 of record NW_028300899.1, read on the forward strand.
TTCAGTTGCAAAATCTGGCACGATCGTGATCCTCGGTGACATTCCAACGCTAAAAATTCGATCGATCCTTATGCTATCTAGGGCAAACATTTGTATCATCGCAAAATGCATGATCTCACGATTTAGTTGACGTGATATTTGTTTCTTGATCCTTTGCAAACGCTGACGGCAAATGACGTGACTTTGGTAAACAAAAAAATAAAAAGTAAAAAGATTAGAGATAAGAAAGAAAATTCAAATCAAATGTAATTAATTATTATTATTTATTTATTGTATTGTAAATTGTTGTACGTTATCTTTAGATTTATCAAGATTTATTTTTAATATTTCAAGTTAATATTTGAGATATTATTATTGATGAAAAATGATATAATTTTAATGTAAAAAAAAAGAATAATTATTAAATATTTATATTTTTGTAATTAAATATTAAATCTTACTAAGGTAGATTTTTGAGCTTTGTGTAACTGGGATGAATCGATACGTCGCTTCTATAGAGTTCAGGAAACAGCTTCATATGTCTTGAACGATATTTCCTAAAACGTTGCTTGATCTCCTGTTCATAACGAGATTTTCTTAGATATTCTTCATCTGTGTAACTAAAAATAGTTTCACCACTTTTTCTAAGGAACAAATTGTTCCTCGTGCTAACTGTTTTATTCATTTTTATTTTTAAATTTATTTACTTTTACTTTTACTTTTTTACTCTTTTTCTCTCGAAAGAGGATTATTATCGGACAAAATTTCGATCTCTTTGTCGGAAAATTTTGAAAGGAGATAAAAAGAAAGGGAAAAAAGGAAATATAAAAAATGGATGAAAAAAAAAGATTTTGAAGTCGTTGAAATTATTCACAAATCACGGCGCGTGTCAAGCAAGACTGACGACTTCAATGAAAGTTGGCAGATCTGTTACGAAGTGAGCCCCTGTGCCTCGTACGAATATCGATTTGGTTTCTAGGAGAACCAATAGTGAGATTATTCGGTTTATTCTTATTTCTACTTAATCACGAGATATTACGTTACGTTGCGTTGACGACGATTAGAAAAATATTAGACGAATCGTAGGGAATGAACGAAAGAACGAACGATTAGAATCGAAGAAGTTACTCGATTTTACCATGACGAACATTTATTATTCCATTTACATTTGTAAAATTACATTACATTTTTTCTACGTTAAAATTATTTAAAATAAAATATATAAAATGAAGATTATACAAATTGTAATATAATGAAATGATTCGTGAAGAAAAATTCAAAGTTTACGTATTCGAAAAAATAATTTTACTGACTATGTTAGAAATATCTTAAATCGATTAGAATTGGATCTAGCATGAGAAAAATCCTTCCTTTTTACATATATAAAAAATTATTATTAAAATTGTATAAAATATAATATGAAAATAATGATAGTAAACTATAGTATAAAATTATGATTGAAGAAGAGAAATTCAAAATTGACGTTACAAGTTTAATAATGTTATAATTAATTTATGAATTATTTGATTTAAGCCAACATACTTATATAAACACACCTACATATACATGAACACACCTACGTGCAAATTCAAACTATGTGAAAACTATGACATAGTTTGTAAAAATAATTTAACGAGGGTAATAATATGAAATATAAATGATCGTCAAACAAAAACGACCATCAGTTAGAAAATTGAAGTGCACAGATGGAACGAATTTAATTAACGTACGCGTGGTGTACTTTATCGAAACTGTAGTTAAGCCTTTATCGCACAACGATTGTTTCAAGAGAATGGACTCGAGACACGAAAGCATTTCAACGAAGAAAGTGGAAGAGGAAATGTTTCGAGGATATTCAAAAGTCCTTTATTTAATGTCTTCATATATTGCCTTTAACTATAGGGTGTTCTATAAATCAAATTGACCAAGATGATGAATATCTCTTACATTCATTTTGTTAAACGATTTAATTTATGAAAGTTAAATCATACAGATAAATACAAAAGATATTATTTATAGAATTTTGTAATATTGTTAAATGTTTATTCTTTAAAATATGGAATTTTAAAAAATACCATGAAAATTGTATTCTTATAAAATTTAACAAATTAGCTTCATATTAATTAATAGAAAATTTATATCACATATGATGAATTATAAACAAAATAAAATGTTATTTAAATATTTAATTATAAGAAGAAATATAAATAATCTCTCAAGGCTGTTGTAAACCGTCTTGTTTCGAGTAATAATTATTTTTCACAACGATATAAAAAATATTTCATAATGTATATTTAGGTATTAAAAAGATATGGGATACATTTAATTCTACTACGCTTCGTAGAACTAAATTTCAACTTTTTTTCCGCATCCTTGGTGAGCTTTATCATACCACCCTGTATTTTAATTCCATCACATCCCCCGCGTATCTTTATTTATTTTTAATTTTTATTATGAAAGAGGAAACAAAATAAATCAATAAAAAAAAATCCAACTGTAACAAATGATATAATCATTTTCAATTTATCTACGGAAGATTAAAACTTTCGATTATGCTCGGTGACGTGCTATTAAAAACTTGGAAATATGAATTGAAATTAACACATTATTCTATACGTAATTACTTGTTGAAGCCTATAATATTATATATAAGTACTTTGCAGAGAATTATTATATAAAATAAATCAACAAATAATAAAATCGAATAATTATATACGACGCATACGAGGATATATACAAATTACATCGATTATTTTATTATGTTATAAGAATATTATATTTAATTAAATTCATATTAATTAACTATATTATATTGATAATATTAAACTGATAGAAAAAAATTCTATCACATATAAACAAATGTAATAATTAAACATAAAGTTCTCCGAGGAAATATTTGAAATTTAAATTCTTGGAATATATGAAAATAACGCATGCGCAAATTTTAATGGTAGCCAATGAGAGAGAAGATCGAAGGGAAAACGAAGGGTAATTTGTTAAGATAATGATATAAAGATTAAGAGGAGGAAGAGGGGATGGAGAATGAGTAAGAGAGAAAGAGAAAGAGAGAAAGAGTAGCTCAGCAACCATGCTCGGATATATTGATATTTTCTGTCGCGCTCGCGCGAAATAGTAAATGCGTGTTGATACTACGAAGAGAGGGTTGGTTCGTGAGTGAGGGAACAAGAGGGTTGTTCAGAAATGTAAGAGAAAGATAGAGACAGAGAGGTAGCGTCACGCCCGAGGGTTAAACGTGTGCATACACCAGTCTCGAAGCGTCCAGCTGATCGCGGTGACTTCGTCAACGTGATAACAAAGTGACGAACATGTTACTTGCATTTATAATCATTCGCGAGTGAAGAAAAGAAAATAATAAACATTAATAAGACAAACGAAAAATAAACCAAAAGAAAGAGAAATAACAATTAAACAATTTAATCATCAAATGAGACAATATTATCAAAATGACACGGTGATAATCGAAATTCGATTATTCGTTAATTTAACATAATATGCATTGCAATAATTTTATTATGAATTTTTTTGTTATCTAAAGCACATATTACACATACACAAAAACACAAACACAAACATGTATTATTATTAACGGGTATATATGAAGAGTTAAAGTTTTAGTGAAATTTTGTTATTCGTTCTCATCGGTGATCTCGTAAAAAGACTAACACATGTTATGTGAGCTTATTAGAATTGTTTTATTATCGAAATTTTTTTGAATTTTTTTTTCCTCTCTAACTCTCTCTCTTTCTCTCTTTATCCCCATCCCTATCGATATCTCTTACCCTCTGTCCGTTTATTTATCTGTATATCTATATAACCATATATATGTATACATATATATACATCTATATAACAATACATATGTAATCCGCCGCGACGCCGGATGTCGTTGGACGTCGCGACGTCGTCGTCGCCGTCGTCGTCGTCGTCGAGACAGCAGAGTACTCTCGACGCTGTCATTCTTAACGAATCGTATTATCATCTTTCATCGATTTCTATTACATCTTTCTTCCTTATTTATTTTAAAGACGATACTCAATACGATATTTATTGGCTGCTACGGAAAAACAACAGGCAGCTCAATAACTACGACAAATTCGTACAATGGCCAGCGAAAGGATATCGGGTCGATACAGGTTTGTCTTATGTTTTTTTTTTTATATTTTTTTTTATTTTACACATTTCCTCTTAACTTTTTTTAATTAATTTTTTGTTTTATTTTTTCTTTCTTTTTTTAATCGTTTTAACTTTTTTCTTTTTATCAAAATGTTTTATTTTACGTTAACAATACGATAGAGTTTCAATAGCGATTCTAGAACGTGATCGAATCATAGATTTTCATTGAGAACTCGGTTATCGATCGTTAAACGAGAGTAGGAGTCAAATGAATAGCGTTACTCCGATTGTACTTTCTCTTCTGTCCTTGTTTTCATGATACATAATGTTTCCTTTTGAACAATTATTTCTTTATCAGAAGAAACATCTTTTTTCTCTTATCTTTATATTAAAAATTCATTTTAGATATCAAATAATAAAACGATGAAGTAAAAAGTAATATAAGAGAAATTAAATCAAATATTTCAAATAAATCATTTCAATTATTCATTCTAGAAAATATCTGAAGAAACTATCGATGTTATCCATTATTTAAAATGAAACTACCCTAATTTAAAATATTAGAATGAAGGAAAATCGAAGATCGATTGAATACAATTTTCAATAATTATAATTGGATTTTGAATTTTTATAAAATATCTTATCTTAGAAAGAACCATCGACATTATCTATTCACGAGACGATTGTAATTTAGGATATAAATAAAATTTAAAAAATTTTTAAATGATCAAATAAGATTTTCAATAAAAATAAATGAGATTTTTAATTTGATAAAATATCTAAAGAAAAAGCTAATATCGACGTTATCCATTGATGAAAGTTAAAGGATCATAGCGCGGATGAACGACCTACTCGAATATCGTAGCGTAAAGTAGAAATACAACTAACGAGGTCACCGACACAAACTACAGCTGTCTTCTCTCTCTCTCTCTCTCTCGCTCTCTCTCTCTCTCTCTCTTTCACTCACTCTCTATCTCTTTCTTTCTTTTTCTCTTTTATATATGAATATAGTACAAGCTATATCTGACAATAAAGTAATCGTACTTGAATATGAATAACTGATCATTTTCTGATCAAATTCAAAGAACACTTTACAGAGAATATGTGTATATATATAGTATGATTGCTTTTACTTTGGCCTTTTCTCTTCTCAAGAGAAGAGGAAACTTCATTTATCGATTAGAAAGGCAAGCCTTTGGGCGATTACGTTGCCAAAATAACGTGTATAGGGGTAATCGATCGTATCAGATGTTTCAATGTATTCTTATATGAAACTTATGTATAATATTTACTTATACACACGTGTTTATGTTCGTGTAAATGTTTATGACGTGATATATGTTTTATTTTATCGACAGTATGGAACATATTAATTAAAATTAAGATTTATGATTTGTTTGATTGAAGAACATCATTACCAGTTCCTGGACACTCAGAGGTAAATCTCTGCTCAGTGTTGTCACTGGGCAAGGACCTTAGTAAAATCACAATGCCGGTTATATTCAACGAGCCACTTTCCTTCCTTCAACGAGTAGCAGAATACATGGAATATGCTAAATTGTTGAAACTGGCGTCAGCTGAACAGACACCTGTAGGCAGATTACAAGTTAGTTGAATATTTATTAGATTTTATCTAATAAGTACTAATGAATAAGACATATTTGGTTAATATTATACTACACGTTTATTTTATAGTACGTAGCTGCATTTGCCGTAAGCGCATTGGCCTCTAATTGGGAACGTCTTGGAAAACCATTTAATCCGTTGCTTGGTGAAACCTACGAATTAACTCGAGATGATTTTAGGTAAAATTTGATTTATACAATTATTTATTGAACTTGATTTATTGTCGTAAATTGTGCACTCCATTATTTCAAATCCTGAATTTTATATTCATTTTTTAAATTGTAATTTATTTAAAATGTTTATATTTATACGTGAAAGAAAATATTGTTAATATACGTTTTATATAGAAAATGGTGTGTTAGATTTACGATATTTATTAATAATCTCTATGACTCATTTTTGTATATTTGGGTATTTTTAGAATAGTATGTGAACAAGTTTCTCATCATCCACCAGTATCGGCGTTTCATGCTGACAGCGAAGATTTCGTTTTTCACGGTAGCATACACCCTAAATTAAAATTCTGGGGTAAATCGATAGAAGTACATCCAAAGGGTATCGTCACAGTCGAATTACCAAAGTAAGTTTTTTTTATATACGACATTATATAACATTTAACAGATTTCAATAATAAAAAAAGACTTTGATAAAATAATAATCGATTTTATTTATTTCTTATCGCGAATATTAGATGGAAGGAAGCATATACTTGGCAAAATGTTAATTGTATACTCCACAACGTATTGGTTGGCCAACTTTGGATGGAACAATTGGGATCACTTGAGATTAAGCAATGTGGAGGAGCAAACTTGAAAGCTTTGTTAACTTTCAAAAGTGGAAGTTGGAATGGCAAGGATTTACATCGTGTCGAGGGATTCATAACGAATCAAGAGTAAGATTTAATACTATAACTTTAATAACAATAACAAAAATAAAAATGAGGTTAATAAAAAGAAAATAATATTATTTTTAGCAAAAGAAAGTTGGTATATTTGTACGGGAAGTGGACGGAAAAATTGTATGCCTGTGATCCATCTTTGTACGAGGATGCACTTGAAAAATTAAAGAGGGATGCTAAAAGTCCTCAAGGTAGTCCAGGTCATAAAAAAGTTCTAGCTAAACTTCACAGCCTTAAAGTTGGAGCTTTCAAACCATCTCATCAGGTATGTGTGTATTAATTAAAAAATATATTATTATATTAAATATGAATATAATTGGAAGAAAAAAATTATTTTAATATATATTAGAAAGTAAATTAAATTAAATAATATTTTAAATAATTTAAATTAAATTTCTTTGTTTTTTTAATTAGGATGCAATCGAAGAATCATCTACAAGTATAGATGGTGAAGATACACCAATGATCGACGAAATACCAAATTCCACGACACTATGGGAAGCTTCACCGAGACCTCCGAATAGTTCTAATGTAAATATTTTTATTTTTTTTTATTATATGGTTACAAAAAATTAATAACTATTATTGTAATTTGTAGTACTTCCAATTTACTACATTCGCGATGTCCCTGAACGAGATAGAAGCAGGCATGAAGAAAGATTTATGTCCAACCGATTCTAGATTAAGACCTGACATTAGAAAATTAGAAAATGGGGATCAGGATGGTGCAGATTCTGAAAAAGCAAGGCTTGAGGAAAAACAACGTGATACTAGAAAAATGAGGAAACAAAAGAAAGGACAAGAATGGACACCCAAGTACATTAAAAAATTCTATTTTCTTCTAATAAAATGAATCATCGATAATTAATTTTATTATTATTTTTACAGATGGTTTAGATGGACAGTTAATCCTCACACAGGACAAGACGATTGGTTATATAAAGGCGGTTATTGGGAACGTAATTACACTGACATCGAAGATATATTTTAATGAATATTAGAAAAATGATATCGACGATAAATAAAAACTAGGCCATGTATCAAAAACCAAAACGTGTTGCATTGATGCGTTAGTTGTTGAGGAAAATTTTGTTGTTGTTTCTTTACTCAGAAAAAAACAAAATGATTGATCTTGATATTATCTGAGTGAAAAGATTCGTTGAAAATCATCAGCCAGATTAAAAAACAAAAAAAGCAAATATAAAACGGCTGGTACGTGTATGTACGTGTGATTAGATCATAATTCTAGACAAAGAAATAAAAAAAAAAACAAAAAATATTAGAATACGTTTAGGAGGTGTAAGCATGTCGTGAAAAAGATCAAATGTTTACTTGTGTTAGACAAAATTTCGTTTCTTTTTAGTCATCGTCATCTATCCTTCTATTTTTATTTTGAAAAATATTTGCTTATGGATGTATATAATAAAATAAAAAAAATATAAGAGAGTAGAAATTTTCACTTCGAAATTTTCAATGGTCAAGAGGAAAATAAAAACAAAACAAAAAAATTAAATAAATGAACTAAATTGCTATTATAAGATCTGTGTAAAATTAGAACGCGAGCTTACGCCTCGTAGAGTGAAACCAAAAGATATAAAATATAAAAGAGAGAGAGAGACAAATCGTATGCAGGTCATACGTATTCATATACATATATATATATATATATATATACGCAGATAATAAATACTTATGTGTGTGTATGTAGGCGTGTTTATAAAAAAGCATAAGAAAGAAAAATGCTTGACAAAAACCAATTACACGAAAGTTTAGAATCAGATTCTCTCTCTCTCTTTCTCTCTTTTTCTGTTTTTGTTTAACTTAATCTTGTCATCAACAACACCAATTTTTTGGCATGCTCTCAACTAATGAATTAATCACGGCGATCGTTAGTAATGTGTCAACTCGTTAGTATGCCATTCATCGATAGATAATAAAATTGTTTTATCAATTTCTAACATAGAGACCTTCTCAAAGTGAAATAATGACATAATAACAATTTAGACAAGAATTAAATGTATGTGTGTGTGTGTGCGTGTGTGTGTAAAAAATTTCAACTACGAAGAAACAAAAGTACGTATGATTAGTAAAAGATAAATTCAAAGAAATTTCATTGAATTTGTCTTCAATCGCTATCTCTATTTCTCCATATTATCTCTGTCTTCAATTAATTTTGTTTAAAAAAATAAAAAGCAATACGCAAGCTATAAAAATAAAAATAAAAAAGACAGATATAAACGTATTATTATATGCACGCGCGCATCTCGATGTACATACATAGATACATATACATACATACATGCATACATATTACATACTAACAATATAAATGTTGTTAACAAAATGACGAATACGACTATCCTCGAGAAGAACTTTTTTATATTAGAAAGAACAAAAAATTGGTTCTTCCTTACTTACAATCTTCCACTTGAGAGAATTAGAAAGAAAAAAGGAACTAAAGTAAATCATACGAGCAACCGTACTCTTCTAATCAACAAACAAACCAACATAAGCTGTCCAAAGAACTTGTCGTGAAAAAAAGTTTTTAAGAGCACGCTCAAGCAGCACACCTATTATGCGTTCATTTTTAATAAAATCGAAATATTATGAAGAAAAATAAAACAAATCTTAGCGTCTCTCTGAAACTATTTTTATAAACTAAACGAAATGGTAAAGAATATGAAATAATCGGTAGCTTCTTGCTATTCTATGTACATACATATATATATATATATATAGAAAAAGAGAACGATTGTATCATAACGCTTATACCGATTTTATTTATTTATCTAAAAAAAAGAACTATTCGTTTTAAAGTAATTCAATTAATGCTATTAACTAAACAAAAAAAAAAGTACAACAAATGAAGAACCAAAAAAATACTAATTATTATAGATAAGTTATTAGTGTAAATTTTTAATTATATACGTGATTAGGTTGTGATTAATTAAGTTTAGAATTTTACATTTGATTATATATTATTTTTAATTATATATATGATAGTTTTTTAATATTAGCACACTAGCACCATTTTAAGAAGTGTTTTTAACTAATCACAGAATTTAGACATTTTTCAATTATAATAAAATACTTCGTTGTGCAAACGCAAGTATCTTCTTCCGATTCGAGTTGATAAATAGAATTAGGATTAGATCAGAATATATACGGCCTTTAAAGAGCTTCTAAATCTGCAAGCTTACCAGCTTAGCTCGCTGGAATTTTCAGGAACGTTGTGTAATTGTATTAAAAATCGTCGTTTAAAAGAAGAACAGAAAAAAAAACAAAACCACAATTTAAAGCGAAGGATAAATTTTGTTACGAAAGATCCAAAAATTCTTCCATAATAATTATTATTAATTTTTATTCATTATTTTGTTTCTTTCTCTTCTTTTCTTTTGCTTTGAATTAATTTGAAATAAAAATTAGTAACGATTTAAATGTGGACACACACACACACGCGCGCGCACATTTATACATATGCGTATATGTGTATGTACATACAAGTATATACGCAAAGTACAAAATTACATAAATGAATATTGAACAACACAGCTAAATAAATAAATGCTTTTTTAATTTGTTCATCGCCACTATAATAGTTAACAGACAAAGCTAATTTTATTTCGAATCTTTTAAGATAGTCCTTTGACTATCTAAATACGCTTTTTAGAAATCAAGCGTTCAATGGAGATTCGAGATGTCGATAATACTAATAATAATTATGTTAATAATAAAAATAATAATAATAATAGTAATATAACACTACTAATAACAATAATTACAAATCTTTCTAAATGAAATCAAAGTGTATACTAATCTATATACATAAAAATATAAGTGTAAGATAATTCGATATGGTAGAGCCTCGATCATGTCAACATTTTCGGCAATCTGGAAACATCGATTATCTATTATTATTAAATATAATAATTATATATATATGTGTATATTCTTTTGTTGTGTAAAGCTTATTGTAATTTTTAGAAACGACTCTATTAATGTTAAAACATGTATTACCACATAAGAATCTATTTAAATGACATGTGTAATAAAAACTAGGATAACAAAAAAATGCAAGGAATAAAAAAATAAAAATATTTAAAATAAAAAAATGGGCAGATAACAAATCGAGGTTCTATTGTAAAACAAATCAACGAGATCTTGATTAACACTTATCGATCAATGATAAATTGTAATCCAAGATAACGTTCAGATAGATGAAAATTATCGTTAGATAACATATATATACATAACAGACCATATGAACACACATACACACATACACACATATCTACATTGACAAGAAGCCACAGAAAATGACACGGTAAAATAATAACTATAAGCGTGTGTGTACGCTGATCCACATAGGAATTGATCTCTATGCAATACGAACATTTTTATGCTTCGATACGACGTAATATTACAATAATCCAAATGAAAAGAAAAAGGAAAAATGTATCCAAGATCATCCGTGATATATACTAGAACAAAAAGAGAACATGATCCTGTAAAAGAAAAAAAGAAAAGAAAAATAAGAACAAACAAAAAAAAAGAATGATTAATCTTTATATAACCATATATAATTGAACTGATCGTTGCGTTGTTTAGAAAACATTTCTATGAAAAGTTCGCAAATTTCTAGATAATATGAATTAACATGTTTTAAGTTGCATATAGATGAGCCAGTGTATAACTGTAAATAGATATATAGAAATTAGAAATAAACGTTATTAAGAAATAACTATACATGCAGAGTTATGTGATGTTTGATTTTGCATATCAAATTATTTGCGGTTTATATACATGGTGTATAGATTTCTCTCAAAATAAAAATAATCAATATCTTTTTATTTATTTTACTTTACGTTAAAAATACTTATATTTTTTTGGTTTAAATGTATATGCATTTGTTTAAACATTATATACTTTTAATAATATACATTCAATATTTTTTAAATAATTTCGAGATGATAATTCTATTAGACGTAAAATTTATCTTAGAATTCATCACTACGCAGAAATTACAAATACACATTAGTTTAAATAATTACGTAAAAATAAAAAGAATGCTAAAATAAACAGCCATTAATAATTAATATAATAAACAGCTTTTTTTTAAATTATATACGCACTATAGAGTAGTTTAAAATGTTTAAAATAGTAATTTAGGAACATTTCAAACAAACGAACATAAATATTATCAATCGACATTACTTAGGAGGTCATCTATATGTTTCCTTCCTTACCGACACCTCACTAACAATCGTTCATTCATTTTCCGTCAGATGACGCTGAGCGCGACGGTGGCAGCTCCAATATGGCTGCTGCGACATTCGACGCACGGCACTCAGAAGGAATCGATCACGACCCGGTGACGGCGTACTACACGTCTTCTAGTCTCGCGTACTTTTTTCCGATAAGTGTCGACGTGACATTCTTCCTTGTGAACGGTCATCCGAAGTGCATTACGAATTTGAAGAAGAAGAAGAAAAAATAATATCTAAAAATATCAAAGAAGTGTCTCGTTACGTGGACGATCATCTTGGGAAGTTAAACTATTTCGTTGTAACTACGATAACAAGATGAGCAACGTACCAACAGGTGAGAGACGAAGATAAAAAGAGATAGATATATAATACACTTTGAATTGATTATAATATATATTATTCATTTTTATCTTTTTCTTTTGTATATTTAATTATTTTTAATTAATTTGATTTTTATCGAATTACAACAATAAACGATATTTTCTACGATCTATACTCGTATTACGTATGGTCGACGAAATGCGTTCCATGTTGGCGTGACGAAAAAAGAGAGAAAGGAGAGAGAGAGAAAGATATAGGGTTAGAGGGGAGATGTGTGTTGGTTAAGAGGAGATGAGGGGGGAGGTGAAGAAAGGAAGTAGTTTCAACCTAAGCGCATTTTTACGTTAACATAATCACAGATGCTTCTATCCATGCATGTACATTATTACATATTTTCTTTATGTATTACTAAACCTTTCATGTAATTTTTGCAAAAGGTTATAGATATTTTTTTAGGTTATAATTTTGTAAAATTGATTGACTATATTTATACTTTGTTTTAAGTATGTATCTATATATGTAAATGTGTATATATAAGGAAGATAAATTTAGAAGAATATATAATGATACAATTTTTTAATTAGAATGATTTAAATGGTAGTAGTTGAAAATTGTTTTATTTAATTCGAAAACAATCTTCTTTCTTTTCCTGTTTTGCTTTTTATCTTTCTTTTTGTCTCGTCAAACGGAAAAGTCAGCTTAGGGTTTATTCTCGTTCTAGCCAGGCATAGTAATTGAATTAACGTAATTAGCAAGCAACTTTGTTTCTTAGCTTGATTGATTCTATAAGGAAAGAAGATAAAGAAGTCATTGACATTATATGTTTATTCAAAAAAATACTTTCTTTTTTATTTTATTATTATTTTTGTATTAACAATTTATTATATTACTTTATAATAGATTTTTATAGGAAGAAATTGTTGATGTAGCTTTTGTTAGTTTGAAAATAGTTTTTTATTTTTATTAATATATTTATTATAAATTTCAAGATAGTTTCTTATAAAATAAAATAGAATTTTATTTAATCATGTAATTAATATCATTTTTGTTTTTGCAATATTGTTTTAATAATAATTTTGTTTTGAAAATAAAATTTGTCAAAGTATCTTGGTTTTATCTTATCTATCGGGTAGGAGTCATATTTTGAATGATTTTTTTTATCGATATTATCTTCCTAGATGTTCTTTTACATTTTCTTTTATTTCATAATTTTAACATTTACAAATGGTGTATCTGACTAATAATAAATATTAGATCATTTTTTTACTATGTAAATTCTACATGAATAGAACACCTGGTTTCTTTACAAACGAAACTTTTTTTCTTTTCTTCGTCTCTGTTTATAAGTATTTTTAGTATTGACCTAACTTGACCTAACTTCTTTAGGATTATTCGTGTTACTAACGTATATATATGAAAGAAACATTGAAATAATACTTCGTGTAGTATGTTACAGTAGGATTGTTATGTGTGTGTATGTGTAGTACAGAATCGTAAACATTGCATGTTTAAAACAAAAAATAAAGGAGAAATAAAAAATAAAGAGTGAGAGAGACAGAGTGTTTAGTACGCGCGCGCGTGCACATGTGTTGGTTAGTCACATAAGTATAATGTATACCTAGAAAAGATAAGGATTGTTATATCGATAAGCGGAGGTCATGTTCAATATCGTATCTTTAGTTACAAAAAGTAATATGCATGTTTATATGAGCCGGTGATTATCATGGCTGAATTATTCCTTTCATCTATGAAGATATGTTAAATTAATTATTTTGTTAAAATTGGTATTCATGTATAAAAACTATAGATTGAAGTATTATCAAATTTATTTGGATTTTAATTATTTACAAAATTGTTATACCTATAAGCAAGTAAATAAATTAATATTTTTATTGTTTTAATTTGAAAGAATCTTAAGAATAGTATTTGATAATAATAAATGTTTAATTTATTGTTAAACCATATTTGTAATCATTCGCTCATATGTATACACACATATGTATATTTAAAAAACATTTAAATAATTACAAATGATTATAATTTAGTTTTATTTTATTTATAAATTTGATTGAAACGTAATTTGTTATTTTTAAAAAATATATTTTGTTTTATAATAATACATTTTTTTAGCTAATATTTCTTTAATAATAGTGATTTAGATCATAATGTAATTAAGTATAGTATAATTCTCTTATTAAGATTTAGTTACAACGTTTAATCGTACGTGCGCATGTAGACAAGATCTTTATTGTGGGTGGTCCTCGTTCAAGATGATGTTTTTCTATTTTATCGAAGGTGAACCAGTGATCTTAAGATCCTCTTCGATCATTATAGTTTGTAAGATACACAGAACAAAAACGTGAAACACAGATTAAGCCAAGATATAATTTTATTTGTGTATACACTTGTTATTACAAAAACATGAATCATTTTTTAAGATCTATAAAAGTTTTTAGAAACATGTAAATCATAATTGTTAGATCTATAGTTAGATCTATTGTTAAATCTATTATTAGATTTGTAGTTGTATTTCCTATATAAAATTGAATGCAATTGATACTTTTAAAAAATGTTTATTAATTTGATAAAAGTGACTTTCATTTAATTTATTTTTATAATAATTTATTTTTTTTAGATTTTTTTTAAATGATTATTCAAGAGGATCGTTACTAAAGAACTATTTTAGAAAAAAAGAAATGATTTACGTCAAGCTCATGCCTTTGCACTTCTCGTTCATCATGTTGAAGTATCTGCGATTACAAATGTACTTGACTCTTCTTCGGTTATCAACTTAAGTTTCGATTAGTATTTGTTGTTATTTAAATCATTGCATGTGATTTCTAAATCTTTTTAATATAATCAAATAAATAAATAAATAAAGGGATCAATTAATTATTATTATTGACGATAATAATTTTGTTAATATATTATCTTTGTAAAAATTAAGTTAAAAAAAAGAAATATATATATATTATAAATCCTAAAAGTAACTATTTATTTTAATTGTAATTTAAATTAAAAGAACGATCGAAGGACTTTCTTGTTACATATAATAATTTATATAGTTATTATAAAATTAATTTATATACAATAATAATAATTAAATATGATCTACTTTTATAGCAAATAAAATCAATGTCTTTATCATTGGAAATTACCATATATATTTTTAGATATGTTTTCAAACAAAAATTTAAATGCAGTATTAAGATATGAGTCATCGTTATGTTAGATAAGTATAGTAATCGGTTGACGTAAGTTTCAAGTAGTCTGTTAAAAACAGTTGTTTGAGAAACAAATTTTAACAAAAAATAGGAAAGTATTATTTTATCTTTTTTCTTTTTTTATTTGAAATTTCAATTTTATTGAAAATTTGATTTCATTTAGTATTCTTTTTGTAAAGAAGATCAAAGTATACATCAAAGATTGTTTGAAGTAAACTTTCTTCATTAACTTTTTCTTCATCTTCTTCTTCTTTGTGAATGTTTAAAAAGATCTTATAAATCTTTCAATATGTGATTTACTTGTTTCTAAAGTTTTTTTCTTCAGGTTTGTTCGTTGCACTTTTCATTTTGATTTTATTCCTGACGTTGAATATTTAAACTTGATTGATAGTTAAAAAACAAAATTTCAGAGAAAGAGATTTGAATATTTTGTTGAAAGTTGAGAAAAAAATAATCCAATGCGAAAGCGATTTATGCAAATTTGTTAACACTCGTCGTATTTTTGTTATCGGGTATACCTGCATACACATACAACCAAATATTTGATTAAAACAGAAAAGAAAAAATGTTCGATTTTGCATATCAAATAACCCGTTGATTTACAGCTTATTATCGTCTGTTGATTTTTCATTAAATGTAAATCAAATCAACAACCCACATGTTTCAATCTACTTTAACATTGAAATCGTTTAAATATTTAATTTACTTTTCTTTTTTTCTTTTACTAAATTTCTTCTTTTTATTACACTGCAGTAAATATAAAAGGTAAATCTTTGAAGACGGAAATAGAAAAAAAGAGACAAGTGGTACTTCTCGGTTCATTTTTAAATCTCGTAGTTAATTAAATCCAACACGAAGAGAATGGGGACACTTCTTGGTTAGTTTTTGCGATGAAAATACACAATGACTATGCATGGGAAAATATCATTGTTATTGTTAAATAAAAAACCTTTAAAAAATACTTAGTAAAAGATAAAAAATGAAATACCCTAACTCGTTGAAATATTCATAGAAAGACACTCGTTGAATTCGTATTGATATTCTGTACACAATTTTTCTTTTACATAAAATATTAATTTTCATTAGAAAAAAATTGTTTTAATTTTGAAATTCAACACAACAGTGGCCCTTATAAAATATTTGTATAATAAATATTAAACTTTTCTTTTAAAACTTAGAAATGTTCACTTGAAATATTTACTAGTAAAATCAATACCATCGAAGTTATTTATTTAGTCATATAATTGAAATTGAAACACCCCGTATATTCGAATAAAAATCAAGGTGTTTTCACATTCTTCAACCTTCGAAGGAGAGGTTCCACGAAAAGGTAGAACTATCGATTTCCTTTCATGCTAAAGTAGTCTGGTCAGGTTATAATGCTTGACTACACATTTCTTTCTTTAAGAGTTTCTTTTAACCTTTTATTTTTTGTTGTTACAATAAACGTTCCGCACGATTCATCGAGTAAAACGGTGCTGAAACGAGTCTTTTTTTTTTTTAATTGAAAATATCTCGAGAATTTTTATAACACGAAGAAATTTATTCGGTTGCTTAACAAATTCTAGATCACGGTGAAAGCAACGACAATTGAGAAAAGGTGGATCAACATAACTTTAATTAAACTAATTAATTAATTAATTAAAGAGTATACATTCGTAAAATTGGTAGTAGAATTTTTAATTATACAATTTAATATGTATTTTACCTTGAAACACTCTGTTATTGTGCTTCTTCTCAAATAACAATAAAGACAAAAAAATAAATCCTTAATCGTAAATCTCTTCTAAAGTTTCATCCTTGAATCAAAATTTCATCTTACCAGGATGTTGGTAACCTTCAAGTCGTAGTTACATCGTGAAGACCGTATTTAGAAGTGCAACGGTAATCGTCTCGAGACAATGAACCGGTTTTTGCAAGAGGAAACATTTTTGTTTCTTCCTCACGTCTTCTTGGCACTGAACAATTCTCCTTTAATATTATTACACACTTTTGTCATTTGGCAACGATACAAGAAAAGATACCACCTAGTACATTTATTATTTAGGTCAATGAACTCTTAAGTCATTCAACCATAAATATACGCAATAAAAGAAAATAATAAAATTAATTAGATAAAATATTATATTATCTGAAAAGTTAGTGCCGATTTTTAATGAACATTTAGGTGTAACAACATTATTATATTGCATAAATGAAACAAATCTAACAAACTGATGATTTTACGATTTATATTATAAAATACAAATATTTTTTTTTCAATCTACCTTTAAAAAAAAATCGGCATGAATTTTGTAATCAATCCAGATATACTTACATTTATTTTACACAATTAGAAATAAATTAATTTAATGATTGTTAAATTATGTCAAAACCATATATTTGATATTAAAAAAAAAGAAAAAAAGTGAAAACGATCAAGGTGGATACTAAACAATATGTTCCGATAGAACAATTTGTCGTTGACCCTAGGTCGCTGAACTTTTAATATACGTAACCGTAACAGTATACCAAGAAGAGAGTGATCGTATTTAAAAGCAGGTTTCAGAGAACGTACTATATCGTTATTGTATACGTTCGAAAATGGTAGACTGTTGTCTGGTAAAGGAAGAATAAGAGAATCTATGAGAGAGAACTGGGCTTGATTTCTCTCTCTTATTCTAACAAAAGCAAATAATACCCCTACTTTACCTTACCGTTTCCACTTTACCTCGTCCGGTTTAAGAGAGGATAGACCCGTTCTCCAACATAGAAAAAGAAAAAGAAGAAGAAGAAAAAGGAGTAAAAGAAGAAGGAAGGAGGCTTCTTTGATTCCTTTGAAGTTCCTTGATACGTGGCCATCGTGATTGTGGCGCCAACTAGTGTAAAAGATCGGCAAGGAACGATCTCATTCGCGCCAGCTGTTAGCTGTCGTCGTCTGCAAGACTCGATCGGTTGCACGTGGTCTTTATCTCTTTTTCTCTTATAGTTAGTGTCACTTGATAGATCACATTTTAACGTGTTATATTTCTTTGGTTTTTATTTCTTTTTTTTGTTAATCGTTTAATGATTATTCAATAAATAATATTAAAAATCAAGGAGAACCAATAATAATAGCAAAGTGAAAGAAGTGTCATTTGTTTACTATTTATAAATAATTTATTAATTCGTACTTGATCTGTTGAGAAGTGTTCAGTTTTTCTTTTTTTATGAATGAAATTTTTAAATAAAATTAATATAAATAAATATTATTAATGCAAATCGAAGAAAAGACAGGTACAAACGGGGTTTTTGATAAATTATGTAAAACTGCATGGTCATTGTAAATAATTAATACTCGTTGATATAGATGACGCTAGTAACGTTTAAGATAATAAACAAATATCCTGTGAGAAATTAATTCTTTTATTTATAATCAATAAAAAAAAACAGAAAGATACAATAAAAAGATAGATTATGAGATGTGAAAGTTGAAAGAGATGTCTGAACGAACGGATAAAAATTTGTTAACGTCCAAATGTGGGTCACAAAGATCGAGGATCTGTCAGGAACATGGTGAAGAGGATTGTCCTAGTGAAAACGAACATGAATTTGAATCCTTGGAATACGAAGAGGATGCTTATTATTTGAATTCAACAACTACACCGAGTTTTGACGATATCGATGAACTCGATGACGATGCCGATGAAATTGTTGTTCATTGTTGGAGAGATTCTAACGGAGAAATCGATGAAATTGTTGTTGACGATGCCAATCTTTTATTCGAAACGGAAGAATCACATGAAACTGAGGAAAATAAGAAATCGACGCTAACACCACGTGGTATTCGAAGGAAGAGATCGGTTCGAGTGATATTTCAAGATTTTTCTAAACCGTATCTTGAGAAAATAAGCAACAGTCAGAATTATAAGAAGTTTTTAGAATTGATTAAAGGTGCATCGAATTTTATAATATTTGTTGTTGTTTTATTTCTCAAATTGTAGGGGAAAATTTTTTTTTTAAATTATAGAGTGAGATTGAGTTGAAAAGTTTTAAGTCTAGAATGAAATGAATTGTTTTTTTTTTTTTTTTTTTTTTAATTATAACGAGTTTTTTTATGTTATTATAATTAAAACTTTTCTCAATCAATTCACGTAATTTATTTTACTTGTTTTTTTTTTTTCAATTTTTAGTTATTGAAATATTTAGTATTTGTTAAAAATAAATTACAGTACTTATTATGTTTACGAATTATATACAATTTGTATATGCTATATTAATTTTAAATATAATTCATATCTATTGCATTTAAATATATATCTACTAGATATTATATATATATTTTGAGTTATATATTTAATTTATTATTTAAATTTATTCAAATATTTATTAATTAAATATTACAATTTATATATAAATTTTTTCAAATAAAATATTAAAATAGTTAAGCATTAAATATTAGTTTTTAGGATTACAAATGAATAACTTAAAAAATTAGTAAAAAGTGTGTGTTCAAATCTCACATAGTTCTATTCTCTTTCAAATATTATACTAGAAACTTTTTTAAGTGAGTGATCTAATTAGTAGCCATAATTAGCATTCACGTGTTGATATTTTGGAAAGGAGGTCATTGTATGGTTATCAGACCCGTGAAAGCTTAGCACCAGGTTTGGTACTCGATAGTTATATATATCTATAGTAAGTCCATTATTAGCTGTTAGAAATTGCTCGTAACTTTTATGTAGGAGAAAAAAAAATGGACACAGTAGTTAACCGCATACCGTAGTTCCTTTCTTTTGTTCGAGTTAGTAGTATGCATAAGTATAATAACCATGCACACATATATATGTATATATCAATATATATCAATCTCATCAAGCCTCGTTTCAATCTTTGACATGATAATAGTTAAACTAATGATTAATTATACTTTACAATCATTAGGTTTGTCTACATCGTTAATCAATATTTCTTATTTCTTTTACTTTGATTAGTTTTGTTTATTTTTATTTTTGTTCTTATCGAATTGTAATCAACGCACAAGTTAATAATTCATTTTCTCATTTGGAAGTTGTAAAAATGAAGCGTGTAAAATTCGAATATATAAATATATCAGAATAATAATACTGTATCAACATAAACAAGTTATTATTTCTCATCGTCTTGCGGTTTTCCTATAATAAAACACACAGATAATGTAATGTGATCGATAAAACGACAATGATCTACGTCCGTTAGATCTTATAAGATAACTTATACTACTACTACGATGGTTAAACTTACGCAACGATCAAGTTGCATTTCTACGAATACTAAATAAGTGACTAGATTTGTTTCTCAATCTCCTTTTACATAAAATATCGATTTACGTTGAAAATAAATTTTAAAATAATAACATAAAAAAAGAAAAAAAGAAAATAAATAAACAAAATTATTGTTTTATTTTTACGTGTTTTGTACATACGATTTTTTATATGTAAAAATTCTTTCATGCATAAAAAATAATTTTTGTCAGTTTTTTTTTTATATTTTTCTTTTATTTTGATGAATTTCTTATTATGGTAACGATCATGAAACTAGATCATCTAGTTTCTTACATATTTATATACACGTGTTTGAATATATATATGTATGTATGTGTGTTAGAGTTGGTGAGTCATGGAACATGTATTTTAAAACGTATTTCTCGTTTCTGTTGAATAGGAGAGGAAGCCTCTCTTCATTCAGCTGGTTCTCTTTCTCCATCAGCTGACAATGCAGCGAACGAGTTGCAAGGACTCACTTTGGAGGAACAGGAAAAGCAGAAAGCTGCCTGGAGCATGGAACTTGCTAAGGTATAAATATATATACATGTTCATATATATATATAACAAAGATGTCTGTTCTGTATTAGATAGTAAAGTACTAATCAAGTGTTCTAATAAATAAAAAGAAAGAAAAACAGACACAAGAAGAGAGATAGAAGAAATTAAGTGGATAATTGATAGAAAAATTAGATTTATTGAAACAAATATTGTTAATCAATTTTATTTAAATATTTATATATAGAATTTATTTTACAAAAATTATAGTAGATTTTTGTTTTATGTAATAAGAAATATATGATAAATAGTTTGTAGTTTGATAAATAAATGAATAATGTTAAGATAAAAATAAAATACAATCAACCCTTCTATAATGCGGTACTCTCAGAACGCGGTTTCCATATAACGCGGAGCTGAAAATGCGACAGCCCTCTTATATATATTATATATAAGATTATATATATTATATTACAATACTGTAGGTAATATTCTTCATTTGTTCTAATATAATAATAATAAAGTAATTATTAACCCTAGATTTGCATCATGTCAAACACGAAAGAAACAAGGAAAGGGTTAAAAAGAAAGTTTATATCTCTTGAAGATAAAATCGAAATTCTTAATCGGTTAAAATTCTGTTTTAATTCTAACAGTTCTTTAGTTTAGTTTTGGTATCATTTCTTTATATAAACTCTTCAATTCAATAAAAATAATTTATAATTTATCTTGTCCTTATTGGTTGGTCTCCATATAACGCGGTACGAATGATGTAATTTGTACTAATTCTGCGTTTCTTATAGCGCGGTTTCCATACAACGCGGTAAACGGTTTCCATAGAACGCGCTACGAATTAGCCTGGTTTGTACGGTTAAATCCGAGTTTCTTATAGCGCGGTTTCCATATAACGCGGTACGCACTCACCGCGTTATAGGAGGGTTGACTGTATATAAGTCGTTGATTTGATAATTTTAATATTTTGGAATAATAGTGTTAATTGATAATTCGTATTTTAATAATATAACATTAATATCACACATTATTTATTGGTATATAAAAATAAGTATTTTATTATTCTAATTATTACTATATACTATTTATTATTAATTATTAATTATATTACTATTACTAATTATATTTTTATTTATTTTATTTTATTTATTTTTATTTATTTAATTTATTTATTATATTTATAGGGTTATAGAGGACATTAAAAATACTCTTTCTTATAACACAATTTTCTCTTTATTTTATATGATAAGGTGGGAGCACGTTTTTACGCAGTCGGCATTAGAAAAAGGAATAATCAAATAACGAATAACAAATAAACCAAAAGAAAAATATTTCGTCGCCAAGCACTTAAGATGCAGCTGCCCTTTGGTAGGGATAAAGAAAACAAAATTAAGAAGGACCGCCCATCGATAGAACAAAACACTCTGTGTCCCACACTAGATATCGGATATTATTTATATACATAAAAGTATCGATTGCATTTTGTAGATATGGTAATATAAACGCAGAATAAAGAATACTGAGTAGAATTCAACACGCCCCCTCAAAATTCAATCGATTAAATATTTACATTTAGTCGCTTTTATGTCGTTTTAAATAAGATTATACTGTCAACAAATAAATGACCTAAGTAAAGACGAAACTTCCACTAAGTTTGACTCTACTTCTGGGAACAAATACATATGGTCCAATATTCATTGCTAAGGAGGGGGAAACCCAGAAAAACCCACTCAGCCACTTAAAACGATAAATGAATACATAATAAATGATTTTAAGTCTTCTATCCATATACAGTAAAACCTCTTTTTGTGCGGTCCTTTTTTATGCGATTTTATTTTTGTGCGATTTTTTTCGTGCAGTTTTTTTTATGCGGTATATGAATCTCAGCGGCGTTGGCGCCTGTTTAATGTTTCCTATCAGTGTACATATACATGTTGTGGACGAACCCTGACTACGGGGACTCCTTGACGACAATGCATCTGCACTTCGCGACGCTCTGTTCATTTGTTTTAAACAATCTTCTGACAACGTACAGTCAGTTACGTACATATTCTCGCTCGACGCGCGAATCGAAATGTAACCGAAAACGCGTCCACGTTATTATTAGAAATAACTGCGCTCGCACATAACATTAGCGGAGAAGGCTTTGATACTTTCGGCGAAAATGATCTGGACGAAATGATTGAGGACGAAACTCTCAATGATAGTGACATTATCAATAATTTGATAGACTATGAAGACGGACAAGAAGAACCGGAATCTATTACAGCAGATAAAATATATGCAGGAATCCAGATTTCTAAAAAATTTGAAACGCATTTTCTTAAAATAGACACTAATGCCGAAAGAAGCTTGAAATTCCAAAAAGAGCTAAGATCATGCATGTCTCGCTATCGTGATGTTTACAAGAACTGACCAATCGACCGATGTCACAAAAACTGATAACTGACTTTATGGTGCCGAAAAATAAATCAATTGAAATCGTATCTTCAAGCGACGAAAGCGGTTTTGAACCAATTCATCGCAAGAAGATGCGCGTTTTGGATTACGACGAGTAGCAGTGAATTATTTAATGTGCATTTTGAAAGCTTCTCCATGTATATGTACGATGAAAAATTAAAATTTTATAAAATATTTCCAGGTCCAATTTTATTATTTAATTGGTTTGAAAGCATTTTCTTATCTATTTCGTAAATAATTGATGTATTTTCTAAGTGCGACTTTTTTTATGCGGTCCCTGTCCGCCGCATAAAAAAATTTTAGGTGATATATCGTACAAAGTTGTTTATTACATGTAAATATTTATAAAAATTCCGAATATTTTTTTGTACGATTTCTTTTATACGGTCCCTATCCACCGCACAAAAAGAGGTTTTACTGTAACTACTTCAGTCCCATTCCATCTCTGAATTTTAGGAATTTGACTGCTGGCAGTGGCTTAGTTAAAGTGTCTGCTATTTGGTTATCTGTAGGAATAAATTCGAGTTTTATTACACCTTTTTCAACTTGTTCTCTTGTGAAATGGTACTTGATATCTATATGTTTTGATCGTCTGTGATTGCCTGGATTATTTGCTATACTGATGCAGCCCATGTTATCCTCGTATATTACAATCGGTTCGGAAATATGTATATTAATACTAAACGCTAATGATTTTATCCAGAGTGCCTCTTTCACGGCTTCGAAGAGAGCCATATATTCTGCCTCTGTAGACGAGGTAGCTACCGATGCTTGTCTTTTCGTATTCCAACTGATGGTACATTATTCGTATAACTTAAGGGGACGTTCCACCTTGCAATTTTTAAAAAATCGAATTTTTTTTTTTTTTACATTTTTCGAATGTATATATATGTAGAAATATTGTATTAAAATTTCAAAAAGATCCGATGTTTCTAACCACATTTTTTTGCTGCTTGAACGTTACTATCTCGGACCGCTCTCCTGAGCGTTCGGCGCGCACGGTCGACTCTTATCTTGTTCAATCGAGAAATTTGCTGTATGGTATGGTTCTTATATCGGCTACGGAGACACCAAGACTTTTAAAATGCTGCTTTATTATCATCCATACGGTGAAGATTACATTGTTAAAAAGTTGAAGTGTATTTTGCATATGGCAAAACGTATTTTTAAGCGCGCTAATAAGGCAAGAAAAGCTCTTATACAAAAGAAGAAAATTGAAAAGAAAAACGCCGAACCGCCAAAAAAAATAAGAACCGTAGCAAAAACAGTAGTGAAGAGAAAAACGACTGTTTTGAAAAAAGTTCCTGAAGTTAAAACTAAAAATTTACAATCAAATTGATGAAAGAACTCTCAGAGAACTACGGTTTAGCAGTCAGAAGAAATTTGAATTCTTTGTAGGATATGCGCAACGAGATTTGGGCAGGATACTATCACAAAATTTCGACTGACGCCAAGCCGAAGCATTCTAAGTGTTCCATCGACTGGTGAAAGTACCTCAAAGCTAAGGCACATGGCACCTAAACACATGTTTAACGGCAAAAAAGTTGTTGAAATTGCGTGCAAAGTTTCTGCATGTATCTTTAACGAAGGATTTCGAACAGTGATGAAGATAATGGAAACGATGGGCATGAAACTTGGGCCAGGAGCGATCGACTTTGCTAAAAGACGCGATGACCGACGTATTGAATCTGCGAACCGTCGAAGCTCTGAGTGCTCAAAAGATGCCAGATCAAAGTGGAAGAAGGCAAGACTGGAAGAAATTGAAGAATATGAACAAGAAGAAGGTCTTTTGTACGGTCCAGGCATCGCAGATTAAGTTTAGGTAAGAATTTTTCACGATTTTGAGTAAAAAAAACTTTAAACGCGTTTTTCTCGAAACTATGTTTTGAAATACTAGCTCCATCGTATCTCACGAACCAGTAAACCGATTCTTATAAAATTTAATCCACATATTCTACACATGAGCTGTAACAAAGTGACGCTAAATCTTTTCTTAATTTTAATTTTTACTATTTATTTTTAGTCAAAAACAACGAAAAAAAAGGTCATTTTAACGTTTTTTTTGTAATTTGTCCACCATTTTTTTATTTATTGATAAAATTTCATATATTAGCGTCACTTTGTAGCTGAAGTCATACAGAATATAAAATCATTTTACTTTTATGTTTCAGGTAAGCCATTCTCAAGTTCTGATGGAGCTACCAAAGCACTAAAGTTTTGAGGTGCTATTTTAAACTACTGTTTTTGCAATAAAAAATTAATTAAAATGAAAAAACAAAAATTTATTTATGTAGTTTAAGACTCAATTTAACAAACCCAATAACTTTTATATCGGTATCTTTTATAGTTTTCTTGGAAAAAATTCGCGAAAATAGCCTTTTTTTGGGTGCTTCAGGTGGAACGTCCCCTTAAATAAATATCCAGTTGTACTTCTCCGATCCGTTTGTTTACTACCTCCCCAATCAGAATCGACATAACCACTCAATATATTCTTATAGTCAGTTCTAGTGTAAGTTAATTTAATATCAGCTGATCCTTTAAGATATCTGAGAACTCTTTTAAGGTTTTTCCAAAGTTCTTTGTTACTTTTATTTGAGTACCGACTCAGGGTATTCACAGCAATACTCAAATCGGGTCTTGTACAAACCATTATGTACATCAAACATCCAATTAAATTTCGACAGGGTGCATCATATTTTTCATCCGAATTCAAAGCTAAATGATCTAGTACAGTAGGAAGGGGGGTACTAACGGGCTTGCAATCTTGCATGTTAAACCTTTGAAGAATAGTTTTGATATATGAACTCTGATCTAATGTTATTTTTTCTTTGATTCTCTCTACTTTAATTCCTAAAAATAATTTAATTTCATTTAAGTCTGTCATGCAAAATTTATTCATTAGATAACTCTTAAAAGCTCTCATTTTCTCTATCCCAGCAGTTACAATCACAAGATCATCCACATATAGTACCACATATATATTCTCCAATATATTCTTTTTATCCAAAATATAAACGCAACGATCTACTGGCGAATTTCGGAATCCTTTTTCTACAAGGGCTTTATCAAACATCTCGAACCAACATCTAGCAGATTGTTTTAGACCATATAAAGCTTTATTCAATTTGCATACTTGATTACTATTGCTTTTTACGCCTTCAGGAACCCTCATGTAAATTTCCTCTTTTAACACACCGTTCAAAAATGCGGTTTTCACATCCATATGATGAACTAATAAACCATGATGATTTTCAAAAGCAATGAGGAATCGAAAACTTGAAATCCTAGCAACTGGTGCAGAAGTTTCATTATAATCTATCAAATATTTTTGACTAAAACCTCGAGCAACAAGTCTAGCCTTGTATTTAATTGGATTCCCAAATTCATCATTTTTAACTGCAAATACCCACTTGCAATCGACAATGTTCTTATCTTTTGGCTTCGATACCAAATTCCAAGTTTTGTTCATATTAAGTAAATTTATTTCATCTGCAATAGCTTGTTCCCATTTTTCTTTATCATTTCTCGTCTTAATTTCTTCAAATTACATGGGAATTGAATAAACTATAGATTGTGTAGTCAACAGATAATCATTGTCAATCTCCATTTCATCATACGAGATAGGAGATCTTTGTTTAATCCTACAACTCCTTATGGGTCCTATACTATCCTTAGATTTCCCCTCTTTAATATCCTTAGATTTCGGTTCTACAGCTATATCTGTTTCAGGTATAATTTTACTTTTTATGGAATCTACTATTATTTTCTCTCTCGACCTTACCATATCTGATTTCTCACTATCAGATTTATTTCTTTTACATAGATCTGATTTCTCACTATCAGATTTATTTCTTTTACATACATCTGATTTCTCATTATCAGATTTATTTCTACTACATACATCTGATTTCTCACTATTAGATTTATTTATCTCACCTCTCATTTCTACTGATTTTGGCATCACACTTGACGCATCAGTTTCATGTGAATCTCTTTCCGAATTCACTTCTTTCAGTACCGGTCGAAAGTTCAAGTAATTTATTTCATCTACTATTACATCCCTTACTATTTCAAATTTTCTATACTTAACATTCCAAATTTTATATCCATTCGATACAAATCCTACTAATATAGCTTTGTAAGATTTTTCATCGAATTTAGACTTTCTAATTTTATTATGCACATAGACTGTGGAACCAAATACCTTCAGATATTTTATACTCTGCCTTTTATTATGCCATAATTCAAACGGAGTTTTATCTATTGTAAGAGCCCGCGTTGGCGTTAAATTAATTAAATAAGTTGCAGTTAAGACTGCTTCTCCCCAAAATTCCTTTTCTAGATCAGCACTATTTATCATAGCCCGTGCTTTTTCGGTTATAGTTCTATTCATGCGTTCTGCAACGCCATTCAATTGAGGAGTACGCGGAACCGTTACATGGTAACTTATTCCCTTTTGAACGCAATAATCTTTCATTTCATTTGATAGATATTCTCTACCATTATCACAATACAAATTGACTAACTTTAAATTAAACCGAGCCTCACTCTTTGCAACGTAATCTTTGAAAACTATGTAAACATCGGACTTATGCTCTAATAAATAAGTTACGCCATAATGCGTATATTCGTCAATGAATGTTATAAAATAATTTTTGTTATTGACCGTAGAAGGAGTGATTGGACCACAAACGTCTGTATGAACCATAAGCAATGGTCGTGTAATATGACTTATCTTTTTCCTTATTGAATGGTAATCGTGCTTGTTTACCGTAAATACAAGCTTCACATAACTGATCATCCGGGATGACCTTTTCTAAGTGAGTCATATCCTGAATCATTTGCTTATTTTTCAACTGTAAAAATTTTGTCTTTCCAATATGCCCTAAACGCTTGTGCCATAATTCATAACTATCATTTTTACTGTTACTTACTTGAGTGTTAATTAAATTTACCTTTTTTGCAACATCTAATTCTATAGATATTAGATTGTTTGAAGGCTTACCACTCATCACCGTTTTACCATTTTTAGCGATTACCACGCCGTTCTCATTCAAGATGATACTAATCCTTTTCTCCTGCATTTTCCTCACGGACAGTAAGTTGTATGGTACGTCCGGGCAGTATAATACGTCTTCGAGGACTCCACTTGAACCCATGTTACTCGTCACGTGTATCTGTCCCTTCCTGGTGGCCGTGACGAATTCCCCATTCTTCGCTACCAAAACTTTAATGAGAGGATGTAATTCGACCGCACTTGAGAACACGCTATCATCGTTCACAAAATGATCCGACGCACCAGAATCGAGGATGAAAACTAGTTTTCTTTTTCGGGTGACTTGATACTCCCCAGTCATAAAGGCAAATCCAGATATATGCTCATCTGTTGTCTTTCTTGTCGTCTGAGCAGTATGCACATTTTTATTCCTCTGCGTCATTTTGAATTGTTGGTTTTTCTTGTAGTAGAAACAATCCTTCATTCTATGTCCTTTTCTTCCACATTGGTGACACTTCCCACCAAATGAATTTCTATTCCGCTTAAAACCTGCCTCTCTCCGATTTTGACTTCTATGTCTGCCTCTTTCAAACCTTACGTTGTTAAAATGATTCCACTTAGAATTTCTTGTTACTGGAGTCTCAACTTGCAACACCTTTGTACTGGTGTCCATTCTCTCGCTATTAATATTTGTCTCACGATCAAGCAGTGTCCTCAAGCAGTTTTTCACAGTGTCCAGGGTAACGTTGGTTTCTGTCATCATCGTTTTGATGACAACCGACACTGTACTATACGCCTCGGGTAAACTTGACAAGAGAAGTGAGATTACCTCATTCTCCCTCACGATAACTCCTGCAGCCGATAGTTCATTTATTAATTCGTCAAATGTCTCGAAATGCTCCTTTAATTTTGTATCATTTCTCATTTTTATGCTTAATAGCCTCTTTCTAATAGACAATTCGGTGGTCGTACTTTGGCTTTCATAAATTGCGTCTAAACTCGCCAAGATGGACTTCGCTGTACTACCAGGTGTATCATACTTGAGATGAGTATCCGCTAGATATTGTACAATTGTACATTTGGCAATACGTTCAGCTTTAGACCAACCCGTAGTAGCTAATGACGGAGGTTCTTCGTCAACCACTTTCAACACATCGAGTTCTTGCAATAAATTTCTCACTCTATGTTTCCACGCATTGTATCTTGTACCGTCAAACTGCGGTATGTTTCTTCTGTCTTTAGACATATCGATTTTCACTAATTATATATATAAGTAAATCTAAAATGAACAACACACAAAACTTAAACACAATTAATGCACAGCGTGATCTGGGTCCATAACCTATTGGGTTATAGAGGACATTAAAAATACTCTTTCTTATAACACAATTTTCTCTTTATTTTATATGATAAGGTAGAAGCACGTCTTTACTCAATCAGCAATAAAAAAAGGAATAATCGAATAACGAATAACGAATAACGAATAAACCAAAAGAAAAATATTTCGTCGCCAAGCACTTAAGATGCAGCTGCCCTTTGGTAGGGATAAAGAAAACAAAATTAAGAAGGACCGCCCATTGATAGAACAAAGCACTCTGTGTCCCACACTAGATATCGGATATTATTTATATACATAAAAGTATCGATTGCATTTTGTAGATATGGTAATATAAACGCAGAATAAAGAATACTGCGTAGAATTCAACAATATTAATTAATATATAAATAATTATAATATTTATAAATAATAAATAATAAATAAAATAATATTTATTATATTATAATAATAAATATAAACTATTACTAATATATTATTAATTACTAATAATTACTCTAATTACTATAGATAAGTAATAACATATTCACACATAAACTATATAATTATATAATATCGGCAATTGATAAATAATTTTACATATATATAATATAATATTATAAGAATAATTTATTTAAAAATGAAATATAATATGGAAAACTCTTTAAATATAAAATAATTAATTTTTTAAAACAACTATAAAATGTAATTAAATAAAAATAAAATATTCAAATAAAATAAAAGATATATAAAAGATGATTAATTATTGTATATGATATATGTTATATAGATCGAGGAAGATATACAAACACTTAGGCACGTATTGGCTAACAAAGTGAGGGCATCTCAAGAATTAAAAAGGAAATTGGGCATAAGCGTTTGGAAAGAACTCACCGATGATGTGAATCAGGGCCTGAAGAACGTTAAGGAGAGTCAAGTGTACGTGTGAGATTCTTTTTAAACGTGTGCTGTGTGTGTTGTATAGAAAATACTATACCTGTCTGTTTTTTTCTTATTTACCATCTTAAATTCATTCTTCATTCTATCATGTATTTGTTGACAACACTATCATTCGTCATTGTTTTTCACATACGCATGCATGCGCACACTCATATGCATAAATGCAAAAAACATATTTCTTACATGTATATTGGTGTTGAAAACATATAAGAGGTGTCGAGCAACAAATCACTGCATGATTGATTGATTGGTTTGCTCGATCGTGTTCAAAAGCTGTATTGATTTATTTATAACACCGACGAATGATATCGAATATTAATCGCTTTTCTATTATTATAAATATTTATTCATCAATAACATGTTCCTTGTTAAAAAGTATTTCTTTCAATTTCTAAAATTTCAATACACTTACATACACACACGCACGCATAGGATATGTATATATATAAGTGTGTATTCTTATGAAGTAAATATTAAAAACAATAGAGCTTGGTATTTGGAGAAAGCTTCGTAGTGAGTAAAAGTATTTTAAGGACATTACGTTAGAATTATAATAAAAGTTTTTATCTAACAATAAGTTTTTTTTTCTGTGCTGAATAAATTAAGCTTTTTTTTAATTTTTTACTGATCGTAATTTTTTTTTATTCACTTTGTAGAAATTGTTTTTACTTCACACGTGCCTGCACAATTAGATTTAATTTTTTTTACGTTTAACGTTGGTTTGTTTTTTTTATACACGCTGAAGAAATTTCCTTTAGTTTTCTCTTTTCTTTTTTTTAATCATTTTTTTTTTTTTTAGTTTGATTGTCAGTTTCTATATTTTTTGTTCTCTTTTTATTTATTATACTTATTTTTCTATGAGTTTTTTTGTTTTAGCAGAAACATGAAAAAAAAGATGATAATAAAAGAAAGGTCATGCTTTTTCTTTTCTTCTTAACTTTTTTCATCAACTTTCTCCCATCAGACACGTAGATTATTTCTTTTCTTTGACTTTTGGTTGGGTTCTTATTCAGTTATCAGAATGTTGGAGAGAAACTCGGTCAGTTCAGCAAGGCGATTACCGACAACAGTTTGTAAGTACGCAAACCATAGTTTTTGCTATCAGAAATCAAAACGTTCCTTTCTCTAATCAATGTTCCATTATTTCACTTTATATCAAACCATATAGGCTCGGTTCTTTTATTTTTATTTTGTTTAATTTACTTATCATGTAACAAACTAATTTTCGCTTATATCTCGCATGCTAATTTACATCACGCAAGCTTGTCATTAATTTTATACTTACAATTAGTGTTGATTTGTATTTTAATTATAATCACGTATTCCAATATAATTCACGTTTCTCGACTACTATACTCGACTAATTTTAATAATAATATATGTGCTTGAAAAAGAACGAGCGTGTGTACAAAAAATCAACATTACGTTTTATCCTTTTACATAAAAATTTATTCAAAATAATATTAATTGTTATAAATTAATTTTTCTATTACTTTTTGTTTTTGGTTCTAAATAAAGTATATATATTAATTAATTTTGTTACCTTTATTAGATTCCAAAAGACGGAGTCGGTGTTTAAGACTACAGCTGAGAAGACTACGAGCATTCTTGGCGGTTTTGGCAGTGGAATTTCAATGAAATTAGGTCAAATGCGCAATTCTGATAGTTTCCGTTCTTTGGAAGAAAGAGTTGGATCTGCTTATGAAAATGTTAAGGTACGTTTTACATTAAAATAGATAAATAGTATTAATACGTTTTGAAAAAATACATTCTTTACTTTATGAAATTCAGAATAAAAAGTATGTGAAGTTCAACGGTAGAAGTATACGTAGCGTTCACAAGTATGTTCAAATATAGTTCATCTAAAATTGAATTAAACGATTGTAAATTTTTCGTAAGTATTCTATATGTGTGTGTGCGTGTGCGTGTGTAGAAAATTCTTTGCATTATAATTTATCTGCTTAATTTGTCATTAATTGTGATCTAATTTGTTTCTGCTTGTAATACAACATTTTTTTCGATAGATTGTTTTTCTTAATTATTTAATATACAAATAAAGTGTCTTGAAACGTAACTGACCAGAAGTTACTTAAAAATACAACAATTTTCAATTAATAACAATTATAAAAATTTATTTTATGTACTTATTATTTTTGTCATACTACCAATTGATTTTATAAGGCAAAGAATTAGAACCAAAAATTAGTTTATATATATTCCAGTGATAATATTTATTAAATATGAAATATTTGATTGATTTTGTTTGTTTGTAGACAAAAGTCGTGCCTTCGAGATCTAATTCAACGCAAAGCTTTGACGATGCATTACGAGAAGCAGAAGCAACGAGACGTGCATCAGCAGCACCATCGGCAACCAGTCCGACCATTCCCGAGGACAAACTTCTCTCTTAGAATTGGTTTTCAAATCTTAACGATCACTTGTCTCTCCTTTTCCGCGCTACACACACGCCAACGATTACTATAATCGAATTATTAATTCGATTTAATAATCGATTATCCTTACCTTCACACTCTACGCTCTATTATTAATTAATCGTCCATTGCATTTTTATAATAATCGGAGCTAATCCGCTGATGAAATAAGTGTATGGGATCGAGAGAAATTATTATTATTATTATTATTATTATTATTATTATTATTACTATTACTATTACTATTATTATTATTATTATTTTATTAATTTTATTATTATTTTATTATTATAATTATAATAATAATTATTATTATTAGTATGTTAAAGGAAGAAAAAAATGGACCATGAGCCTACGAAAAAGAAAAACACGATAATTAAGAAAATTTATTTAAGTTTTCAGAGATTGTTTTATAAAATTATTATTATTATTATCATTATTATTATATTATTATATTATTGATATGATGCGAACAATTACGTTATTAGCTAAAAAGGTACACGAAAGAAGTATTGTTCTTTTTAATTTGTTTTGGATAGGAAAAAAAAACTAACTACAAGTTTATGATAATAGAGATTGTTCGATAATGTTGCAGATGATAAAAAAAAAAACGAGACACGTAACCTCGCAATCGAAGTGGATATTTTAACGAGGCTTTCTCGTGTAATGTTTTCTTTTCTTATTTATTTATTTTTCTATCGTTTATAGATTTTTTTTTTTTTTTCATTTTTATTTTGCACGAAATAAATATGGTTGTTGTTTTTTTTTCTTTTCTTAAGACAAGTAGGTTCGTGGTAGATCAATGAGCTTATTTTGTTCTTTTTATTTTTATTCATAATTTTTGACGATTTTTCTTCCTTTCATTCTTCTGATTCTTTTTTTTTTCCTATAAGAGTTTTCTTTCTTTAGTTTTTTTTTGTTTCCCCCCTGTTTAAAATATAAATCATATTTCAAACGAAGAGATTATATTTTAGCACTGCTACGCGGGCACTGTGATTTTTAATTGATTTTTGAGTATAAATATACGACGAAGCATTTTAATATTGAAAGTATATATATATATATGGTTGAGAGATATAAAATGAAAAAAGAAAATTATAAAAAAAAGTAATAAAAATAACGAAGCGCTAAAAACCCTGAAAAAAAACACACACGAATATATATACATAAATTATATTTCAATTAAATCATTTCTTCTACTTATGTTTTTTTTTCTTCTTCTTGCACTTTAAGTTGGTAAACGTTAAACATTGACTAAGCACATAATTAAATATATAAATATTATATTTTGTATTGCCTAGGTCATCATAATCTTTTTTTTTTATTATTCGTTCTCGTATTTGTTTCTTCTTTTCGTTGTTTTTTAAAATTTGCAATAAACGTCAGTCGTTTAAAAAACGATTATATCGACAGTAATAAAATAAAACAAAACAAATTACTTTTTATAATGATCGTGGATCATACCCGTCCTTCGACAATACTGAATTTAAAACGTTCACTGCTGCATACACATGCATACACATAAAAATATATATACATATATATCTATATGTATATATTATATTTTATGGCAAATTTAATTTTATCATTGATATATATATATATAGCAACTAAAGTTTGCTCGCCAAATAAATAAATCATTGTTCACGCTCTATCAGACTAATTTTAAATAAATAAATTAAGAAAATCGACCAACAAGAAAAATAAGCAAGAAATTAAATCGAACAATAATTATAAAGTTTAAATAAACATCGAATAAACGAAATTTCTAATATTAGTTATTTTCTAAATAAAATAAAGTTACGAAAAAATATTCTTAAGGTATTGTGTTTGTAGCACAGAAGTTAATGCGAAGAAGATAAAGGTACGAATTAAGAACGGTCTAATGTGAAATATAAAAATTAAAAAATTTTAAAAACAAGATGACAATGATGTGTTGTTGGTGAATGATACGTTTAAACAAACGAGGGTAAGTAGAGTATGATATAATAATAGCTACGAATTTAATTAATTAATTAATATAACAATTTTGAAAATGAAGCGAGCTAATATTATGTAAAGCCTTACAGACGTACAGTGAATTACTTACTATTATATATTTTCTAACGAGTTAGAAAGTATAGATAGAATTAAATAATAATTAAAAAAAAAAAAAAAAAAAAAAAAAAACAATAAAAAAAGAAAGACGGAAGCAAGAAAATGTTAGTTAAGAATATTTTCTATTGTAGCTTTTTAAACAGAAAAGAAAATACATAAAATTAATATAAGGAAAAATCACGGTGGCTGAAAATGCGTTTGCTTGCTAATCCTTAAGCACACACACACACACATACACATACATATACAAATGCGTACATGTATGTTGTTCACACACGTGCGCGAACTTCTGGAATATTTATTTAACACAAATACACAGAAGACAGAAAGAAACAAACACTGATATACTTATAGATAGACATACGTACGTGTATTCATTGAAAATGCTGCCTCTGAGAATGTTGCTCGTCAATATTGTCCAAACGCGTCGATAATCATGAATTATCCATGTATAATACATATATATCTTACCGGCATTGATCGGTCATAGGCTGCTGCATAATCTGCATCTTCTTGTTCATATTGGTCAAATAAATTATTTTACGAAAAGGCAAATGATCTGTTACGAAATGTATACATTTACACATGTATATAAATATATAAAGTTTCCTGTAATTGATGATATAATCAGATAGGAAGTGATTTTACATATTTCAGAATTTTTGTTTTTCATGTAATATCACGCCTTTTTGATCTTTTTTATCATTAGTTATAGGATACCTTGTACCTTTCCCATGAAATTTATATTACTTTAAAATACTCATGGTTTATGTAAAATAATTAATAGAAATATTTTACAACTCATTTGTTTAACCCTTTGAGTACTGAATACTTTTAACTAAAATGTTTTTTAGGAACAAAATAATTTATTATTTACTAGATTCTAATAATAAATTACATTTAATAATTAAAGTTTCTGTTTCTGAATATAATTTAATTAATTAATATAAACATTACAACATATTAACAAACATGTATATGCGTCCATAGCACTCTAAGGGTTAATACTCTAATTTTTTGTATGTCAAATTTCTTTACATTTCATTTAATTATTATTATTAATTTTGTAATAATCATAATAATCATCTGTGTTAGCATAACAGCTGCTGGTTTCGGGAAAGGAAAACTAGTTCGTTAGTGGTCCCCGGGGTGGGTGGGTCCCAGTCACCACCAGTGGGTCCTCAGGTTGCAGATAGAGAAAGGGCCTCTTTGTTTTACAGCTGAGGTTAGCTGCGAATAAATTGAATAAACAGTCATAGACTGCTGATTGGAATTGGCCCTCCTGTTCGGGGGTTGGGCGTAGGTCTGATTAGCCCACACCGTAAAACGACTTAATTAAGAAACAAAAATTACCACCATGAATTCATTTAATTAAATTATTAATTATTATTATTGAAATATTTCAATATTTATCTAAATGTTAAAAATGAAAATCACAATAAAACGATGAATTGATTCTATGCAATAATTCGTCAATGATATTAATTAGTAACAAAATTATTTAATAATATAACACATGTTTATAAAATAATTAATCAATGATTTAATTATCTATAAAATAATAATTCAACGACTAAAGTATCTATTTAAGTAATTCATCAAATGCAAATTTCCTAATTAATCTACAATAGTAAATCATAGATCATTAACTTAAAAATAAAATCATTAAGATTAATCATAAAAAAAGGGATTTTTTTAAAAAAGAATTAAACATCTACTTTATTTTCGTCCTGCACGTTGGTACAAAACATTATTCTTTTTTCGTGCGCGTATTATCATATTACGCCTAAGTACAAAACAAATAAACAAGAAAAAGAAGAAAAAAACGAAGGGGTTGGATTATTTTCTCTCTAATTAATTAATTAAAAAAAAAAAAATGGAAAATAGTGATATCACACACACATCACTATTTTTCGATTGTGTCGCAGCAGCAATTTCTTTCGAGTGAGAAAAGAAATTGTAGATAATAATAAAAAGAAGAATAAGAAGAAAGAGAGAGCTGCGTGTTGCTAACTTACACATACATCTTTTTTTCTATACGTGTATCATGTGTAAATACGTATATATATATAATATCTCTATTGTATACATATAATTTGTCGTATCTCTGCGGGTGTGTATATAGATTTATATGCATATTCATATACACACACATATATAGATATATATATTACGACTTCGTTAACAACATAAAATGTAATTATTCACATAACAGAGTAATCTGCGATATCTATATATAAAAAAAAAAAATTATTATAACGATCTGGTTTTGTACTTAATAGGCCGACGCTTAAAATCGTACTATATATTTTATCGTAGATACGTCCGAGACATTATTTTCATTACTAACCAAATCTCACGTTATCTCTTGTGTTTATATATTTACGCGTATTTTTTCCTTTAATTATAATATTACAATAATAATAATAATAATAATAATAATAATAATAATAATAATAATAATAATAATAATAAAATTATTAATAATAATTATGATGATAATAATAATAATAATAATAATGATAATATAATGATAATCAAAAGTAATCTAATTTAATTATCTTCGGCTAGAGGTTTAAGCATTCTGAGTATTATCAAAAATATCTCGCATTAAAAATAATTCCTTAATTTTTCTAAATATATATATTTTTCGTTACCATGGTAACCTTCGTGGATTGGATTCGTCATTTATTAATAAGGTTTATTTAACAACCATCGGTTTCTCTTATAATTATCGCTAGTTTAATAATATTATTTTACTCGGCATAAAAGCTAGGACTTATAATAAGAAAAATATATAATATAATATATAATATATATATTTTTTTTCTTCTCATATATATAAAAACAAAAAGTTATATTTAAACATTAAATTATGAACGTTAAACTTACGAACTAATGGGAAAAGAACGGAAGGGTCGGGATTGGAATCATATTAAAATACGATCGAATATAATCCAGAGATTGTGTGTGAGTATTATTTTAACACGGATTACGAACAGGAATATGTGTCCTGTGTGTGTGTGTGTGTGTGTGTGTGTGTGTGTGTATGTGTGTGTATGTGATTTTTCTAAATCCTCAATGTCGATGTTTAATCAATTTGATACACTAAACGTGATTTTATATTTTTAATTATAATTTTACATTCACATTCTTATAGTGAAGGTAAAGTTTATTAAAAATTGAACTAAACTACATTAAAAATTAATGAAATTCATGAAAAGAAAAAATTAATAATATCATTAATAGATAATGATCACAAATTGTTTTTGATTATAATATCATTTATAAAAAATTGTTAGTAACGATCGACGAGATGGGATTTTTTTTTTCGATTTAAGTGAAATTATTTAAATATCGACTAAAGTTGTAATTTTATTCAACACGCGAGTTAGTTAAGTCGAGTGTGTGTCTTTCTGTCTTTATCTATCTTTCTTTATTTTTCTTTCTTTCTCTCTTTCTTTCTTTCTTTCTTTCTTCGTGCGACCTTTGCACGTGAACGTTGCACTTTTGCTTGCAATCTTCCATCTACGTAGACCATTGTTATAGCTGTTCGGTACGTTCGTGTTTAGAGAAACGGGGGTGTGCCACACCTCCGTTCTACCTTCAGAAGGTTAACGGGCTATATAGAGGTCTCGTATGTATTTCTACACGTACGTTTTTTTTTGATATCGTGTAAGAGAAAACACGTCGTCGTCGTTGTCGTAGATTGAAAAACCCCGAACATGAGAAACATTTTCACGTTCCTTTAATTAATTTTCATATCGTTAGAATTATTTCCACGTATTCCAAATTTTTCTTTTTCAAAATGTGTTATAATAAGTAATATAATATAATTATCGAATGTGAATATTGAAAATATGTTTTTTTTTTTTTTGGTAAAATTTAACACGAACGTCTTGGGTGTATTATTAAATAACAAAAATTATTAGCAAAGGGGAGAGTGTGTAAAGTTTCTGTTAAGAATGTTAGTTGAAAGTTTCTATTTAATTTACATAAACATATATGAGTATTATAAAATAACGGAATCCTACGTTGAGGATAATGAAACGTTTCTAAATAACATTTGCATATACATATATGAACTTTATGAATAATTAAATGATAGATTAAACATTATTGAAAGTTTCAATAACATTAGCATGAACGTATTTGAACATTACAAATAATTCATGAATACGAATCGAACATTTGGTATATGTCATATACATAATAATGCACGTGTATTATGCAAATGTTTTATGGGGACTTTTTGTTAATTAAATCGATTAAAA
This sequence comes from Polistes dominula, assembly GCF_049000335.1. Lineage (NCBI taxonomy): Eukaryota > Metazoa > Arthropoda > Insecta > Hymenoptera > Vespidae > Polistes > Polistes dominula. The sequence continues at coordinate 4,647,641 of NW_028300899.1, forward strand.
ACATATATTATCATAACTATCTCACTGATTAGAAACTATACAAGTGTCTCGTCATATTTAAAATTCAATTAATTAACAAAAAAAAAGATAATGAGACGAGTAGACAGAATGACACAAAAATGATAAGAAACAAAAAAAGAAGGAGATTCACTTGCAGGGGTGGGGACTAAATGGTAGCACGAGAGTATAAATAACCTATGCGCGAAATGGTTGAATCGATGATGATTATGATCCCGATTCCTAACGTTTCTTCCTATATAAACCGTGTGCCGTGTCTAGGTGATTAGAAGCCGGGCGTATCGCAATCTGATTTTAAATTGGTGAAAGCTATGGAGTCGCGGTGACTTTAAACACCAGTTTGTATCCCTTATAAGGTTGCTCTCATCATATCTTTTACTCGCTCACTCAGAAATGTATCGCACACGTTCTTTCCTATCGGACATCATCATCATCATCATCATCATCGCCATCATCGAGCTTCTTTCTCTTTCATTTTTATTTTATTTTATTTTTTTGTTCAATGTAGAGAGCCGATTTCAAACGTCATCGTATATGTGTATATCATCTTACACGCACACTAATTCATCCAGACGAATTCCAACTAACGCGATTTAGAAGAAGACTTTTTAGAATTGCCGACTTTACTTGATTCGAACTGAAATGTTTCGTAATAACTGGTTCGTTTCCTAGTATCATCAAAGTTTCGTTGCGATGAACCAAGAAATCGAAATCCTTCTGGGGTTTCTATAAACGTTCTAATTCGTTCTTTATTTTTCTATTTGCAGCTAAGTTACTTTTTTATTTTATTTGTATTTTATGAACGTTTTCTTAGATTAATTATAAGATTTCGAAATAAAATCTTCGATCTTCTATCACTTGCGATTTTAGTCTTGATTTGAAACTTCAATCGTTTGGAATGTTATTCAGAAAGAAAACTATTTTCTAATCATATATGCATATTTGTCTAAGTAAACATTAAATTAGTTAATAATTAATCGTCTGAAATGTTACCGTAACATTACCAAGAATGGTATTCTTTCACAAAGTTGATATTTTGTTTGTTTCAGAAAATCATGACACTTTAGTTTGCTTGGAATGCTTTAGAGAATATTCGACGACGACGTTCGAGAACGTAATCTCCTGACATATCGCACGCTAGACTGTAACAATAGAGCTTGCATAGTAATAAAATGGCAAAGGTGATATCTCTCGCCTCTAACGTTCCACACGATGATCAATTTTCTTCCATCATTCTTTGTATACGAGTCTTGTTATTATAATCCTTGTAAGAAAAGAAAAGAAAACAAAAATTTTCCTCATTGATTCGTAACACTTTGACAAAACGATTAGAATTAATACGATTGAATATATCAAATCATTATTTAATTTGATTTATGATTTATCATATGCACGTATTCGTGTATATCATGTAATGGGAAATTACGAACAAATATATACGCGTATAAAAAAAATGAAAATTAGTATACGTGTAATCTACGAAAATAGAAAAAAAAATGTATATGAAATAAGTATGAAAGTAAGACGTAACTTTCATAAGTTCAATTAAAATAAAAGAATATAAAGAAAAAGTATTTACGAATGATCAAGTATACTTGTCATCGGGCTTGCAAAGGTATGGAAATAAGCCGATGAAAAACCTTTCTCGAGCGAAACGAGAGATCGATATCGTCGTCTCTTTAGCATTCTCGTAGCTTGGTGCGAAATCTGTTATACGTACATATACGTACTATCGTCTAACGTTCGTTCTCGCGATCGTTATCGGATGTATACTATACATATATACTATATATATATATATATATATATATATATATATATATATATCTACTTATAAAAAAATATGTGTATATATATATATATATATATTTACTTATAAAAAAATATGTGTATATATATATATATATATATATATATATATACATATATATACACATATATGCATATGTATGTAAGATGGTTAGTGTTTAAAACACGAAGTAGTAACACACACTGCCGGTATCGATATTACCATGGTAATAATTATTCCCGAAGCGAAGGGTAGGATATACTATATCGTTTGATTTATCGATAACGCATAGGTAACGATTATCAACAAGGTTATCTCTAGGAACAACGTTAAACGTCGAACGCAACTCGTCCGTGCGATCGTTTAGAAACACCGTTTCCCTTCTGAACTCGTATTCGACCATGCAAGGAACTGAATTTATCGTTTCTCTTTCCCCTTAAGAGAGTTAGTGTAAGAGAAGATAAAGAAGAAAATGATTATGCGGAGGAGGAAGAGGAGAAACAGAAGAGGAGGAGGAGGATGTATAGAGGAGGATCAAGTATAAACGAACTATGTGCGTAATGCATGCACGTAACGCAATATCAGAGATGCAACGTGTAATTACGAAGCAAGCTTGACCGGACTTAAAAAGTCTCTTTTGAGAAGTCTGACCTTTCTGATACCACGACACGTGCATATCCTTCTTCTCTCGTCCTATTTTTCTATTGGACGAGAAAAATTTTCGTCCCAAGAAATTCACTTCCTTCATTGGTTATGATGCTTTCTTTTTTTCTATATATAGGAAAACTTGTTTGATAAGCAAGAAATATCTAATTTTTGTGTGATTTTATAAAGTGAAATTATTAACTGAACGATAGATAATTTGCAAAAGTTTATATAATAGTTGAACAGCAGCATGTTTTCTATTTTTTCTTTTTTACTTGTAAATATATGCGAAAAATAGTGATTTATTTCGCGTTAAGTGTAATCATTTTCGATTCTTAAATTTAGATCAAAAATATTGTAAATGATTTCAACATTATACCAGTCGCAAAGTTTTATGATATAAAAGCTGTAATAAATTTTCATAATATTTTTTAAAGATTCCTACTAATTGTTTTTCAAATTTATTTAAATATAATTATAAAAAGAAATATTATTCGGATAGGGTAATAAAAAACATAGTAGAAATTTTTCAACAAACTTAATATAAAATATAAAGCTTCTATATATTATCATGTATAAAAATTTCAAATATTTTCTTACGTATTTACAAATTTTTCTATAATTCTAAATGACTCTTGTTCTATTTATGACGTCATGCTTGTAAATGACAAAAATTTCTTATTACGAGTTCTTTCGTTAAATACTTATTTTTAGGAGGGGGGTGAGGGTTTAATCTTTGTTCGTGGTTCATTACCATATATTTGCCAAGAAAAAAAAAAGAATCAAGAAATTTCGTCAGTGATCAGAATCGAAAGGATTATGCTCGTTGTTTTCCCAATTATTTGTCTTTGTGGAGAACACGGCGTTATTTACATAATGCTAACCCTTCTAACTCGATGCGAGGAGTTTTTCCGAAATTACTGGTTTCGTTGTTTTACTCTTTTAGGGGAGAAACGTTTTCAAACTAACGATCTCGTTAAGAATTTATCTTGTAGTTTCTACTATCCACTATTTTCTTTCTTACTTGATATACCTTTTTCCGCTCGGAGATATCGATTAGTTCTCGAAAACGTGTCGACTAAATTCCAAGGACGATTGAAAGAAAAAAAACGTCGAACTTTCATAATCAATTGAATTGAACAATTTGTCCGTAACGAATCGTGTCTCCATTTTGCAAGTGACCAATAACCTACACCGACGACTATTTGTCTTTGTGATTCGTTAGAAATTTTCTAATCTACATATTTACTTATGATATATACGTACATTTTCATTATTTCAAAATTAGAATTCGTTCACAATTCATCATCGATCAGCCATTCTCTCTCATTATGTTTTCATTTTGCGCGGTAGCTATTCATCATCATCATCATCATCATCATTATTACTATTATTCATCGATAGGTGATCAAGTAAAAACAAAAAATAAAATAAAATAATAAAAGACCGTGAACTGTTGGTAGGAAAAAAATTTGTATAATAAATGCATTGTATATATATAAAAGAAATTGAATAAAACAACTTTGAGTTTGTTGCACTCATCGATTTTGTCTTCATCATTTCTTAGGTCAAAGTATACCTACATTAATAATAAAAATAATTAATAAAAAATAAAAATATGTAATAATAAAAGGGTGTAGGGGGGTAATTGACATCACGGTTGCATCAGGAGTTCATTAGGTCAGTTTCATAAGCAAATGTTAGCAAAGGAGGCAGTGAAAATGTGTCATGGAATAAAACCGACGAGTGTGACGATCCATGAAAATTAAGGGCAGTTTTGTTCTAACTATTTCTCTCTCTCTTTTTCTGTCTCTCTCGCACGCGATAATAAAATGGTTATTGCGTTTCGCACATTCGTTGCGCTTTTCTGCGGTGCACCGGTAACGAAAGACACGCGATAAAATTAATAATAGCAATAACAATAATAATGTAATAAAAAGAAGGAGAGAATGAAAAAGAGAGAAAGAGAAAGAGAGAGAGAGAGAGAGAGAGGAGAGAGAGGAAGAGAGAGATTTTTCTATCTCTCTCTAACGATTCTTAAAATCACACCTTGTTTCTTATTCAAACGTTTCCATCTACACGTATTAAGCAAAGGCTGTCATTTTTCTTTTTCCACAATTATTTGTAAAAAAAATATGCATAAATATATATATATTTTGCACGTGTCCTGTATAATGTTGTGTAGATATATTTATAAGTAATATAATATATTCATTTGCGTTAGTAAATAAAAATACGTAAGTACCAAAAAAGTCCGGTTAATATTTCGAGAACGTTTGACATATTTATTCATTCATTTTATTCATTCATTCATTCTTTTACACTCATACAGATACACACATACATACATTCTTTTTCTTTCTCTTTCTTTTTATTTAATCATCGATCGATCATTGAGTATGTATCTAAATCACAGCTCATTCTTCTAATTATTTAAAACAAATAACTTTCACGATTAACTTGTTTATACCTATGAAAAATTGCGTGAGTACATATATGATACATACATATATATATATATATTTACGTATATGTATTTATGTATAATATATTTATGTATATATATATATATAAAACTTGAAAACATTCGTTATAAAATATTATTTTTACTAAAAACGACAATATCTTTTCGGTAGTGATTTTTAAATACTAAATAGATCATCGTATGATTGTATATATATATATAACTAATATGTTTATACCTATACACGTTATTTCATTTATCATCGCATCTTGTTTAATTATTTAAAATATAATATTTAATGATCGTCGTCGGACGCATCCTAGCCAATCGTGGATTAATTAAACGATAATGTATAATTCGATTCGCGGATTACGTCAATAATTAATTCTTCGCGTCTTAGGAACAAGAATTTGTCGCGTATAAATCGCGCGAACTTTATTGCAAAATTTGCGTCGCCGACCCTGTTTTTATTTATTTATTTATTTATTTACTTTACTTTATTTTCTTTTCTTTTTTTTCATTATTATTATTATTATTATTATTATTATTATTACTATTATTACTATTATTATTATTTTTATTGTTTTGCACAAATCGAACCCAAGCGTCGGCGATAATAATAATATAATATAAATATGTATATAGAAGAGAGAAATGAGGGGAAAAATATATATACTATGCGATAATAAAGAATAAAAGATAGAACAAAAAAAAAGTAATAATTAATAAGGAAGACATAATAAAATGGGATGGTAGCGAGCATTAGGCAGTACTCGAGACGATTTGTTATTGTTTCTTTCGAAATTGTTTATTCCGTTTCGTTACGAGTAGTCATGGTTTTGCTCTCTTGTATATATGTATATATTGTTATTATTATTTATTTATCATCTCGTAAATTGTTTAAGGTCCATTTACATTGTAGCTAATATTGATAATAAAAACAAAAATAAAAAACACATTGATGGAAATGTAAGATAATAAGTTAAACATAAAAAACATTATGTATATATAAATATATACATAATTATTTTAATATTAATGTCAGCTACAGTGTAAATGGACCTTAATTCGCAAAAATAATCTACGTCCATTTCGACTTTTGACGAAGGTATCGAAGCGCGTTAGATCGAGAGATGCGCTAACCACGCATCGAAGTCTCTTCAAAGTCGATCGGTGAATGAATTCAAACTAACTCGGCGTATTACATGAATTTCCGCTTGGATCGAGTTGAACCGGATGTTGTTGACTCCTACTGGTGATAGGTGTCGTAGGATTAGCATTGGTTGCACTGGCTGTTTCCGCAGATGGACTTGGATTATTACTTCCACTGTTGCTAGCACTGTTGTTGGGCGGTTGTTGGGCTTGAACACTTGGTTTCTGTGTTACGTGGGTTTGGTAATGCTTAGCGAGATGCGCTTTCTGCCTGAAGCTCTTGCCACAAAGCGAACAGGCAAATGGTTTTTCTCCGGTATGTGTTCTTATGTGAACGTTCACGCTGTATTTGTCCTTGAAACCCTTACTACAGATACTGCAGTAATGTAATGAACGTTCCTTTCGTTGAACGCTACCTGGCGAGCCACTAGAGGCACCTTGTTGTTGTCCAGTTGAATTGCCAGTCCCATCAGCGGCATTACCGTTGCTCGAGCTGTTAGCATTATTGTTATTTCTATTTGCTCGTCTGCAGTATTTCTTCGGGGTCTTAGTAGTGACACCGACACGAGAGGAAGTCATTTGAAGTTGACTCGTTGGTGGCTGCTGTTGTTGTTGCTGCTGCTGCTGCTGCTGCTGTTGCTGTTGTTGTTGTTCGACGTCTGGACGTGGAGTCGTTTGTTGCTGAAGCACATCCTGCTGAGCGGCCGTGACCACCGTGACGGTACTGACTTGACCGAGATCGGCTGGTAAGGTGATGGTACCTAGACTACCACTGGTAGGATCCAACGTATACATCACGGTCGTCGTCGCCGAGACGTTGCAAACTGGCTCGAGGCCACAATACGATTCGACGACCTCGTTCGCGATACTTTTGAGCTTCTCGTAATCACCAGGTCGATAGGTTGTCTGATCTAACTGAGAAAGTAGCAAATCTTCATCGGTACACGCATGCATAGATTCGTCTTGCTGCTGTTGCTGTTGCTGTTGCTGCTGTTGTTGCTGTTGTTGTTGCTGCTGTTGTTGCTGCTGTTAGTAATATAATAATAACGTTTCAATAATATTTCATATAAAATATAAAATTCTTATATATTACATCAAGCAATATAATAGAATTAATTTTCTATAATGCACTAATTTCAAATCGATACCGTAAAACAATGTGTTCCTAAACTCTATCATGTGCTTCCTAATCGACTCATTAGGCTAATCAAGTACAGTATACTTTAAATTTTGAAATTACGCTTATTGCCTAACATTTATAAGTATTGACAATTTTAAAATGGGCAAAAAATATTCTAAATTCCGATTTCTTTTTTACACGTTGTTGTTGATTAGTTATCATATGCAAAACCGAGCTATTTCTTACCGGTATAGACAGGGTCGATCCTTGAGACGTCGGGGATGATGAGGAAACCACTTGAGTCGGTCCTGTGTAAAGTTTACCTTGAAGAGCGCTTCTGAGAAGACTCTCTGCCGAATCACCGGCACCAACCGCTACAGCAGCAGCTGCAACAACTGCTGCCTCTTGAAGATTCTGATCGGATAATTTCCAATCATTGTTATTATCGCCACTTGTGCAGTTCGCGTTGGCAGAAGGCGTTCTGCCGCATAGTTCTTTGCTCTCGACGAAGCCACTGTCGTCCGTGGTATATTGAGAACTCGGTACTGTGAAACGATCGGTATGAAACCTATCGTTGACGGTCCTCGATACTTCTGTCATGTTCGTCGTTTGATCGTGTTCCTGATCGGCCGATGATGGTTCAAGACTTAGTATAGCATCTAAATCGAGACTGGGTCGTAACGACCAGGAATCACCTGACGTTGGTGCAGGACTTTTGCAATCTAATGCATCCATCGAATTAGCTTCGTTGTTTAATACAGTCAACGTATATATAGCTCCATCCGTATTTTGTCTATCGTTAGCGTTACATCCTCGACCAACCGTTTGATGATGATCGTTAGGTCCACCAGTATGAACGTTAACCGAATCGTTCCCATGCGTTTGTGAATTGGCATGAGCCGACCAACAATACTTGCTGAGATCCTCGAGTAATATATTGCACGTTTGTTCTTTACTATCGTCCGTAGTCCAATAATCACAATCGGATTGATCCATTGCTACTTGTTCACTGCTTGGCTGTACGTTACAGGTATTACCGTGATGCGCTCTAACGTGATGTTGGTGATGATGATGATGATGGTGATGATGACTGAGTGAACCAGTTATCGTTGAGACCGGCGGCAAAGCCGTCAACGTGTTGTTATTGGTCTCCTTTATGAACGGGGACCCGTGAAGATCTCGGCTTGACTCGTGATCCTCGTGACTCTGTTGAAGATAACCGATACTCCGACAGGTGGTACGATGGAGAAAGCTTTCCTCGTCGGAGACCACACCGTCTGTAGACGTACAATTTGCAGTAGGTGAAACGACGAAATCAAAAAAATCTGTTTTTGGCAAATCCTCGCCGCCCCCGCCTGGGGCAAATGCCTCCGTTAGGTCCATTAAATCTTTTTTCTTTTTCAATATCGTCTTCGTGATGGTAATCAAATTCGTTAAAATCTCCCCCTCCCCCTCCCTCTCAGATTCGAGATATATATAGCAAAGATCCTGTTTCTTTGATAATTTTACGGGCAGATTGATATTTTAAACTTTTGTTCTTGTCCTTGTTGTTTCTCAACAACTTGAATTCTTCTTCGCGTTTCTACGCGCTATGATAGACCACCACATTCTTCGGTTCGACGTAGGAATCTGAAATAAAAAAAAAAGAGAAGAAAATTACGAGATGATCGAAATGATTGGAATGTATGTTTTTTTTTTGCTTTTTTTTTCTGATGGTGTAAATCACTTCGATTTGTAATAACGAGACGAGAACATTTGCGATTAGATTTTGCTTAGTTACGCGTGCGCGTATATTTTATCCTATGGTAACGAGTATTTTATAATGAATGGCACGCAACCAAAGATTCTCGGCGATAGTCCGAGTTTCGCAGCCGTTAAATCAATAACGCGTTACGTTACAAGCAATCATCTTTATTTCTCTTGAATATATAAGTTCTTTCTTAGTATATGAGACACATCTGTGTGTTATACTTTTCTATACAACGATATATGTTAATTCTGTAATGAGCGTTCTAGATTCATTCGAGAGAAGCGATAAAAAAGCTAATTTCAAAAGGTCATCTCACAGATATCTAAAATTTTTATTAGACGTTACCGATCGAAAATGTTCAGAGTGTGGTGTGGTGGTAATAAGCAATATTTCATAATACTCAACTATTTCAAAAAAGAAAAAAAAAACCTCAAGGAAAAACATGTTGGTTTTCGAATTCGATATACTACTTCGGAAAATCTACGTCAAAGCTGATCCCGTAAACACTTGTACCGTTATTCACCGTTACCGTCGTGAGTCTATATCGTTGCAACTAATTGTATCTCTCAGTTCGAATAGTAATTTATAATTTATATGCATAATTTAGTGTCACATATAATTTCAACGTTAAATATACAACACAAAATAACTAAACGTTCTAGAAATTATTATTATAATACTGATTTTTTAAATTTATTAAAGAATTTGTCGGAATGATCATATTGAAAAAGTATTTCGAAATAATACGATGACACGTTAGAAAAATCATGTCAAGATTTTCTCGTTAATAATAAATAAATTGTCGAAAGTGCCTAATCATCGGAGTGTATACCAGTTCGTATGTGAAAAACACTTTCTGGTGAAATACTATTGAACGTGTAAAGCTTAATTCGAATTTAATAATCCTATTTATTAGAAATTAATAACAATACTGATGATAGTGGGGTGAGTAGGGAGACTTTCGGGCATCGTAACGAATCGAAACACACGTTAAATATAATACGTACATAAAAGTTAAGCGGATTTTCATCGCTTATTGAATTTTCTATGGCTATTGTATAGCGAGATCGCGACAAAATCTTTAATCTAACACGCCTAATGCTAATATACCTCTCCTCCCTTCCTTCACTCCAATGGAAATGGGACAATCAAAGATATACGTTGAATTGCGAAATAAAAAGCAATAATCGTATCTTCTCACTGTTAGAGATAACTGCTACACAATTTAAATATATATATATGTGAGTATACATATGTATTGAGTACATAACGTGTGCCTAAGTACGGATATTAAATTCCTAAGTTTATAGTAGTTATACTATTACGGAAGAGAGATTCCTATGCTTTTAGCACCATCCACACAATAAGCGTATTAGGGTACGTTGTAATAGAAAGTATCGGGGAAACAAGATCGAGAATTTATTTATATATCAACAACTATGTTCAATATATTCTATCAATATACTTTGATGTTCGATTTTATTACAAGTAGTATGACTATTTTAGTAAACCGGATATATACCAAATGGAATGAGATGGTAGATTTTGTAAGAAAAAAAAATATCAACTGTCATACTAGCTAAGCTCTATAGTATCGATGAATCACGATTTAGACATATTCTTATCAAGAAGAATTCTATTCGAGTCATTGTAAGAATACTCACGAAGTCGTGAGAAAGAATCATCATAAGACGGTATTGTTCTCTTATTTTCTGATCGATGACATTGACGACCACCAATCGAAACTCTCTATCGACAATATTTTTCCCTTAAACCTTTTTCCTTTCCTTTACCCAGGCCACCCCGTCCTCCTCCACGCACATACACATGGATATTTTTAAACGATTACATTTGTATATGTCGAGACATTCGATTTCAAATGTTAACACTTCATGACCGATTTTCTTGCATTGTAAATAACTGTCAGTGTTTAGTACAATGGTCGGCATACCATTTGTTAAGTATGCTCCAGATTTTCCGTAATTTTCTTTCAGTCGGTTAATGGCGCGGTGAGCTATGGAAAGAGAAAATAAAAAAGAAAAGAAAAATATAGTAGGAAGGAAGGAAAGAAAGAAAGAAAGAAAGACAAGGCAAAGAGTGTCGGGCATTAGGCCGAAGAGAGACCCAAGTACTCTCTCGCATGTTCTAGGCGTGGGAACGCACCGTAGCCGTGTATAAATTCACTATAGCTGCCCCGCGAGAGAGTAGAAACGCTATAGGCGGTCTCTCTTACTTTAAAGTGTTCTCTATCTACTAGTTGAAAAGAGAGTCCCTCTACTTATATACCTACATACATACGTTAGATACGTTATACGTATATTAACGTATATATATAGAAAGAAAGAGAGAGATAGAGATACGTGCTTACTAACAGCGAGTAAGGCGTTCGCCTTTAGATCTATCTATCGTCTCTCTTACTTACTCTTTGATTTTCATTCGCTTTGCAGTAGATAGATAGCAAAACGTGGCCGCATACAGACAGACGCGTGGCCGCAATCGCGGGACGACGTACAACTACTCGCTTGGTATGAGGTATAAGGTATAACGCTTGCGCAACTTCTTTTCCGTGAGCTATCTTGCACTACTCGAGTCACCAACACTATCAAATAAATAAGAGTGTATGGCACTACTACTACTACCACCACAACTACCACAACCACTACCACCAATACTATCACGATTACCAACATTACTATAATATTACTACTACTACTATTACATCGATTCTATATTTATATCTTTTTCTTCTCTCTTTTTATCTTACTAATGTCATTTATGTCGTCTATGTTGTCCATGTCGTCTGTGACGTAGTCAAACGCACTGTACCAAATTAATGCGACTTATATATATATATATATATATATAGTATAGACAGAGTAAGCACGACGATTCGTGGCACGGTTCTTGGTTAGAGGTACGGCTAAATGCCAAGCGTGGTACACAACAATTGATCGAGCCGCTATCCAGTTCTACACCCGGATGTCCGAGCCTACAACATTGTCTTTGGTTTGCTCGTGCAGGCCTCGTTGTTCTTGCATTTGCTGTTCCAAGAGAGATAGAAAGAGAGAGAACTCTTGATTATTACCCGTCGACCGATCGCCAACCTTGATCGTCGCTGCTTAACTATCTTGCCATTTATATCTTCCTTTTTCTTCATTAATATTTTGAAAAAAGAAGAAGAAGAAGAAGAAGTAGAAAAAGATGATAGAATAATATTAATTAATCATGTATTAAGTATCACGTTGAAACTGATCTCTTATCTTTGAAATTTATTTTTATTTTATGTTAGAGACATTTTAATTGTATACTATAACATAGTGATTATTATCTTTTATTTTATTTTTTTTCTAGCCTGGTATTTAGAAACAAAGATTTTATATTTTATTTTTTAAATTACAAGAAAAAATGCTATTTCTTTTTTTTTCTTCTAAGGAACGATTATTATCATTTCGTAAATTTAGCATAGATTTGGATCAGAATGATGTAAAGTGGTGACACATGAGTCGGCGTCGATTAAGTCGACTGCCAAGTTTTGCTAGACGTTTATAATGCTCGTAAAACCCGAGTGGTATCGTTTAATCGTCGCTAAAGAAAACCTTCGTCGTCGGGGGGTACATAACAATGAAGGCGCAGATATTTACGAGCGAGCAGCAAGCAAGCAAGCAAGTAAGCAAGCTAGCTTGCTAGCTAGCCTACAGTTCTTTCTTTCCATTGCGAGTAGAACGGTTCGGGACAGTCGTGATCGCTCTCTCGACGCTCGCCAATTAGGTCGGCTCCGTGACGTGAGCTCAGAGGTGGTTGCGAAGGGGATTCGTGAACAACGACTACAGACAGACCTATAAACTCTTCCTTCTATCCAGTCAAACGAATTTTCTTTACATTTTCCAATATCTTCGATATCCAACAATTTCTATCAAATCATTCGTTCATTTAGATCAAATTTTATTTTGTTTGGCTAACAAAATTATTTCATTTCGTTTGTAATTTTTGTAACTCCGCCTAGTTAGAATCTAGATACCTAGATAATAACTAGCTGGTCCCAAGCCCAGATAAAGGAGGAGGGTTCGAGAATGAGGTTAGCAACCTACCCTCAGTAAAAAAAATATCCCTAACTTCACACTCTAAAAAGGATGTGAAGTTACGGATAACAGGACAAAGTCTTAATACTAAGAAAAAGAAGAAGTTTGTAATTTTTGCGTTGTTGATTAATTGTTATTTTAATTAGATTTAGTGTTGTATTCTATTTTACAACAGTTCTTTTCGTAATATTAATTATTATAATTTGTTTCTTCTTTCTTTTTTGTCTCTTTTTCTTACTATTCTTTTTACCACTCACTTTTATACACTCTGTAACTTTGAATTATTATTTTAATTATAATATTTATAATTTAATTTAATTTTTCTTAATTATATCATTTAATTAGAACACATAACATATATTCACAGTAATAATAATAATAATAATAATAATAATAATATGGATAATTATTACTAATTTTTGTATATTATATACACGACAATATTTCTTTAACTATATTCACATATATACATATGTATATATAAAATAATTATATGACTATTGATATTAGTTCGTGCAATAGAATTATGCATGTGTATCGGCATTAGAACGATGTTTTAAGCTCGTTAGATTCGAGCGTGCTACATTGGTGGTCTTCCGCGAGATACGTTTCGTGAGATCGTACGATCTACTATGTAGCAAGCCTAAGTGCTTCCGATGACCATAATTCTTGATCATTACGAAGACAATCAGTTGGCTAAACTGGCAGCCTCGGGCTAGCACGATGAAAGATCTTTGAAAAATTCAGAAAAATTCATTATTAATGAAATTCATATTTATTTATCTTTCTATTAATTATACCAAGTAGATTATTTTATTTCAAATTGTTCAAATATTTTCACTAACAATCGTGTTACATATATATATATTAGGGTGGGTCAAAAAAATAACTTATTTTTTTTTCAAGTGCTACAGAGAAATGGGTTGTTAGACACCTTAAAACAATTCTCACCAAATACGAGCTCTTAATTTTAATAGGAAGATCCTCCGCATCGCAGTTTTTTATTTTTTTTTTCAGTCTAATAGATTAAAATTCATACCTCATTATTTATTGATTGTACAGAAAAATGTTCTAGACGAATTTTGTAGGAAATTTAATGCTCTACAAAAAAAGTATCTTATATTTTTTCCGTAAACCTCACCATTTGAATGATATTGAAGATTTAAGTTTGATTATTTTAAGACAAATTTCATTTTTGTTTATGAATTTTATAACTCGACAATAAATGACTATTATAAAATGCGCAATATAAATTTTTGTAGGAAATTATCTGCTCTATAAAAATAGTGTCTTATGTTTTGGCGATTAAATTAAGCGTTCAAAAGATATTCAGAGACAAAAATCAGTACACATGAAAATTTGATGATGATATATATATATATATACATTCATACATATAGGGTATTTCGTAATATATGGGAATCATTTCAAAAAATGAATATAAAGGGATATATTTGAACCCTTTGTTTCAAAGTTATTTTACAATTGTGTTCGAAATTACCACCCCTACTCGGTTTGTACCCAAACTTGCAGTATTTCAAACATAAAATCCACTCCTGAAGTGGGTTTTATATATTACGAAGGATTCTATATACATAAATGACTATATACAATTTTAATAATAATAATTAAATTACTTTTATTCTACAAAAAAAAATCATAGAAATTTATCTTAATTATTAGACTTGTATTAGCCCTTCAATGTTATAATTACCAATTACAATTAGGAACGAAAATATGCTATTCATAATTAAAATCGTTGATATTAATTAATTCAATTTTATTTTATTATTAATATTATCAAAATATAATTGGAATTAAATGAATATCCAAATGAAGATAAAAAAATGTATAATAAAATAATGATTTTCACTCTTTAACTAAAATATATGTTGAATTAATTTTACACACACACACACACACACACACACATATATATATAAAGAGAAAAGGATTCTCTATATCTTCTTCCTTTTTTTCTTTCTCATCATTTCTTCATCTTTTTCTTTTTAAACCAAGAGAAATATTTCATCTCGGGCACGGCTAACGAGGCGTATACCGTCGTCGATTTCGCCGGTTTCTTCGAATTCGCGTGTATCGATCGATACTCGTTTCTCGATTTCCTCGAAGGTACACTATCTGTATATATGTGTGTGTATATATATATGTGTCAGATACACAATTGCACGCATTCGGTTGCCAAACGAGCAAGCAAAGAGGACGGTATCCGATGTTTTCCAAGGTGGACGAACGGCTTCGTCTGTTGGTAATTCGCAAGATAGAGAAACAGGGAGAAAGTTTCTAAGGAAAGTGGTGAAGAACTCTGAAAATGTATCGTTTTACTTTGTACGAGCTCGTCCAAGCACGAAGTAGAGACTCTTGCTACGTTGTTAGATTTATCTTCTCTTTACTTATAACGGGTGTCTAATTTTAGACGATAAGATCAAATATTTTGAAATTTGAATATTTTAAAGCTTAGAAATATTTGGTTATAACCCCATGCTGTATTTTATTAAATACTATTTTATTATTTATTATTACATTTTATTTTATTAAAAAATTATATACTTTTAAAATACTAGCATTAGTATTAGGGAATCATATAAATCGATGAAATATATCGAGTTTAGTTAAAAAAATATTTTTTATTTTAATTGCAATTAATATGACGTATTTTTTTCGAAATACATTACAGTAATTTTATATGTTCAAAAATTATATTTATAAAACAAATATGATCGGATATATGATATTTGGTATTAACAATAAGACACTCGATATATTTGAAAGTAATTTTGAATAAAAATATTAATTATCATTTATTAATACAATTAGAATTTATTAATAATAACAAAGTAAAGTGGATTTATTAATTAAAACTCCATTTTCTCGATTAGTATTAATTTTGTTAATAAAATTTTATATCAGCTAATTTGTTTTATTATGTAATTAATTATTGCAAATTTACATATTTGATTAATTTCACATAATGGATGTTAAAATAAGTTAATTACAAAAAAAAAACTGTAATGTTATTAATGATCATAGTTAAATAATTTTCTTTTTCTAATTGTAAGTAAAAGTTAGTCAGAGCGATGATTTTATTTGTTTGTTGATAAAACCATTCAATGATTTACATGACTTTAAGTATTTTAAAACTTGTCAGTGGGTTACAAGAAGAAACCAACGAATTTGCGAAGATAGAAAAGAACGTGGAAATGCGATTTCAGTGTGGGACACGTGATTGCTTTCTAAGCAACCTCGGGAAATTAGTGGTAGGCTAATTGTCAGTTACTTGACAGGAAATCGTACTGTCAATCCGAAATTTATTTTCATGCAATAATGTAAAGAAATAAGAATTGTAATAATAATAATGTAAAGAAAGAAAGAAGGATTTTTTCCTTTTTATTATAATCCAAACATTTTTAAAGCTATTACAGTAATTAATTTTCAATATTACATTGGTTAATAAATAATGATGGAAATTTTAATATTTTAAATCTAAATAAATAATACTTGTTCATTTTGTTAAATAATTATTTTGATTAGAGTAATATTATTTCAACTAACGTAAAATTATATTACAGTGCTGGGTTTATTTAAATATAAAATATTATTAATATTATACAATTAATATAAAATTAATATATTGCATACTATAGTATAATATTTTTTATTTTATTCAAATTAAATATATTAAAAATTTCGATACAATTTATTTTAACTCTATAATATACTAATAAACTCAATCTAATTAAAAATTTAATAATTTACATATGAAATATTAAAAAAATTCCTACATTAATCATTCACCAATTAAATAGAATATTTAATATATAAAAATCAACGTGTGATTAAAAATTCTCCTGAGTTCTGAAGTATAACTAAATTTAAATGTCTTCTTCTTTCTTTCTATCTTTTTTCTTTTATTCGTTTCTTTCTAAATAAATATTCATGAATATCCCAGACCCCTTACGAGGAAAAAGAATAGCTGAGAGAGAAAAAAAAATAAAAGCCGTTCAGAATAGTTGGAACACGTCGAGTGACTCTTCAGTAGTCTAATGGAAGATACTTATTGACACAAAAAAGAAAGAATAAAGTTAAACGAAATCGTAGAAGCGCGAAAACGCGAAAAGTGGTCGGTCACGCTGAATGATTCAGGTGGAATTTGAATGTCAAAATACGTCAAACAGGTATAAAAAAAAAAAAAAAAAAATAAAACAAGAAAAAAAAGAAAAGAAAAAAATGATTATAAAGAGTAAGAAACGTTTCGTCAGGATCCTATAATTATTCTCACTTGCTCGCTTACTTTCTCTCTTTCTCTCTCTTTCTTTCTTATTTAACGTGTTCGAAGAATATAAGGCGTATAAATGGAGATAATTCGAGGTCGAGAGTGTTTCGTTGTCGATCTTATTTTACTTAATAATTTAGCTCACCGATAAATATACAGATATTGCTGTTTAAACATAAGAATAATTAATGTATCAAAGTTCGATTAACGCACTTGTACAAGATCGAAAAATTGATCATCATTATATTATATATTATATATATATATATTTATCGATAATTACTATCGATCTTTGGCTACCGATAAAACACCACTTCCACGATGATATTATTTGTTTTTTTCTTTATTTGTGAGGATATTTCAACGAAGCGTAACCGTGACAAAACGCGAGAGAAACAGCTCGGTTAGAGGAACAAAACGTTTTTGAGGATATATACGAGCGTTCTGCATACCATACATTCTTCCAACGATCATTATAACGGTGAAAACGGTCTTCTAGACTTTACTATAGTATATTCTTTTGTGAAAATTCTTTTCGACTTTCTGTTAACTTTCGATATGTGTAATCTTAAATAAAAAAAAAAAAAAAGATAAAATGAACAGACAGATGAAGAAGCAAGAAGAAAATGATTATACTTAAATATTAATGGATTTCTTAAATTATTTACTATAACATATTTATATTAATATTTGAATACTACTTTTTATTTATTAGGATTAGTAATTTTAGTAATTTAATGATAAAAGTGTTTGGTGTTAAAGATAGTTGATATAAGAATTGAAATATATTTCGTTTTTAGTGTTAATAATTAAATATTAATATTAAATCTAGTAATTTTGTGTTTATGACGATATTTTATTATAAATATCGATTATTTATTTTAAATAGTGGCAAATTATAGTGAAAATATGATATTTAAAAATATTTAAATTATAAAATATTAACAACTATTTGCATTAATTGCAAAATATTATAATTTCAAAATTATATTTAATTTTAATTAAAATAAATTAAATTCAAATTATATATTTAATATTCAATTATTAGTATTTTTTTTAAATTAATATTATAATAATAATAAAACAAATTAAGTATAATTAATATTATATTTAATATTCAAATTACTTTATATACAGGGTTATCTGTAGCTGGTGGTGGAAACCCTACCAACTTTTCAGAATTAACCTATATATATGTATTTAGATTATTTTTATATGATAAGTTCGTAGGTCCGTTATATCGAGCCATAATCAAGTGCTCGCGTTCTTTGGGAAAATTTAAAGTCGATTTTCTTGAAAACAAAGCTTCAAAGGAAAAATTGTATTGTATATTTTCGATTTATTTTTTCATGTAGAATCACATTTTTTTCGCTTGTCCCACCAGTTACAGATCACCCAGTATATAATTTTTTTCAAAATTATATATTAAAATCTTAATATTAGCATATGATAATATATGTGCAGACCATTTAAATAAAATATTAACTAAAATTTAATAAACTAAAAAGAGAAGACGTAATTTGATATTCTATAAAGATCAAATTTTCAAAATAAATTTGAGTTAAAATTATAATGAAAAAATAAAAAATAAAGGAGAGAATCAAATTATTTGTAATGAGGTAACAACGACCGAAATAAACAAAAAAAATTACTCATTATTTCTGGCAAGAGAAATAAGATATTTTATTATATATATATATATACACACACACATAGGTATATTTCGTTCGCTTTATTTCTTTTTCTTTCTTTCTTTCTTTTATTTCAGAAACCACAAACACCATATCTTCCAAGTGGGAGAAAACCGAGGAGAAAAGGCCAAGAAACGAAACGAAGTCAATGGTGTTCGTTCGTTATATCCTGGAAGATGATGATTCCGGTCGATTCGCAGACCGTTTCACGCGAGTTAAATCGAATTTTGATCTCTCTCTCTTTCTTTCTTACCTTCTCTTTCTTTTACGCACTTTCCATTTTTCTTTCTTTCTTTCTTTTCTTTCATCTCCGCCTTTACCCCCTCGATCAACGACGACGAATTGGTCAAATTTTACGATCGTCTTTATACACCATAATAACACGTCTGTGGTCGGATTTTATCGCTTCATTTGCCGATATAATTTCCCACTACTTCGACATCACGTTATTGGTAAACCCAAACCCCATTTCCATTTTTCTCTTTCTCTCTCTTTCTCTCTCTGTTTCTTTTTTCTTCTTTCTTTTCCTAATTTTTTGGTCTCTTTTTTTGTTTTTTCAAATTTTATTTCTTTCCTTTTCTTCCGTTTGACCGAAACCTCCTTCTCTCATCGTTTCATCTTCTTCCCACTCGTTAAAGTCTCCACGAGGCAAGCAAATGTTCTTTACCGTTCGAAGAATTCAAAGATCGAAATCGGTAATGTGTCCTTATACTTGTTATTTCCTACCAACACTTGCCTTTTTTTTTTTTAATTGTAATTTTTTCTTCTCTTTTCTTCCTTCCTTACTTCCTCTCTTTTCCTCTTTCTTCAAAATCGATTTTCACCGAACTTTTTATTTGCCAGTATGTTTTTCTTTTTTACAGACTACACTCGTGCATTAATTATGCATGTTATTGCACGTAAGTACAAGGTATTATTTATTCGTAAGTATATATTTTTATTTACATACAGTCTGAATGTGTCAATTAAAACCTTGAGATCGTCATCATGATGATTCGAAGAATTCGAAGATCAAAATCGATAAGTATTTTACTTTTGAATATTTAATTTCACATTTTATTGATCGCAAGTTTGGAACTTTCGATTCATCGATTTTTATACAAACTCCTCGTAATCATATATATATATATATATATATTTCACGTGATATCATAAGTGAATGTTACATATGTTACATAACATATATTTATTTGTTAATAACTGAATAAATGAAAACGCGATATATCAATTAAAAACTTTGGATGTTACACTCATAATGAATTTTAAATATTCCAAGATGGAAATCGATAAGAATTCAATTATTATTTTATACGTAAATTTAAACAATTTTAATATTTTTTTTTTATTTTAAATGGATCTTAATTATTTTTATTAATTAATCAATTTTTTTTTACAAACTTTCAATACATGCGAATATATAACATACTAAATATATATATATATTTATTTCTATGTATTATAAACATAGATTCCGGATGCTTTGATTAAAAAACCTTGGATCGTTGCCACGATTTGGCCTCACCTATTCGCGAGTATCTTTCAAGGTGTGCGCACACGCTAAGAGAAAAAAAGAAATATTAAAAGAGAGAAAAAGAAGAAACAAAAAAAAAGTAATAAAAATTGCAGAGTCTGGCCGGATCTGACTTTGAAATCGCAACGCGTGTCAATGTCGAACTCGCGAAACACACTCTCAGTGGCTTACGTAAGGGACTTGTCAAAAAGCGAGTTTGTTGCTTGATAATTCGTTCGACGAATTTTTACTTCCTACTTTACTTTATTGCGTAAAAGATTTATTTTTCTTCTTTTTTTTTTTTTTATTATTTATTTTTCCTCATCTTCCTTCTGGTTCAATATTTTTATTCCAATTTGTTGTTTTTTCTCTCTTTCTTTATCTTTTGATTATCGTTTTATTTTTTATTTTTTTTTTACAAATTAAAAACACGAATATTTACTAAAAATTATCATGGTCGTGTAATAGATTTGACAAATTTTTGTTAATTAATTCCGTGAAGTAAGGTTCGTGAACAATTTGGTTTTTTTTTTAAATATACTCAACATATTCAATATTTTCGAATAACGTATTGTATATATACATATTGTATCATATATACGTACGTATGTACATACATATGTACAGTTGCAATTTGTATCTTACGTCTACCAACATTATAACGTTTACGTAAGCATTTCGATATTTTTAGATTTATTTTTCATCGGATTGTTTCGCAATGCGGTTAACAAGAGGAATTGTTAATTTATTTGTGCGATTATAGATTAGATTTAAAAAGAAAATTGATTAATTCTATGATTCATAGAAACATAAAATAACAAAAAAAAAAAAAAAAAAAAAAACAAAAAGAAAAGGAACGATAAAAAGTCAAGACAAGAATGTAAAGGAAAAAAACTGTACGGATGAGGTTATATATTATTTTTATATATATATAGTTTTGCGAAAGGATTAATTTAAATCAACAAAAAAATAGAAATAAGAATGAAAGAAACAAAAAAAAAGAAAAATGACTCGGCATTGTTTTTTTACGGTAATTCATTAAAAAAAAAGAAAAAGTGGAAAACAAAAAAATCTTAGGTTGGCCAACAAGTTTGTTCAGTTTCTGCGGTGTTGATAAAAAATTGCACTAACTTATTGACCAACTTAATAAAAAAAAAACAAGAAAAAAGAAAGGGATAAAATTACTTTATCGTTTTCTTCTTTTTTTTGTTCAATATTGTTTCTTAACAAGAAATATAGTTTAGAGGTAAATAATATAAATATATGTATATGCATACACAGACAAAATTATTCGACCAGTGTACAAAATGATAGAAAGTTGTGCTTTTAAATTAATACCGTATATAGAATTTTTCTTAATACTTATTTATAATAAATCAATAGTTTGTTCATATAAATAATAATTTATTAATTAAGTTCAACATAAACGTTTCATCTATCATTAATAATTTAATTCATGTAAAATGTATAATATTTTTAATATATACATTAAATATTTTTATTAATTTCTTTTAGTATTCAATTTTAATTATTTCTTCAAACAAATGACATGTACAAAATTACACAAATTATTATTTAGGATGTCGAGTGTATGTATAATTATTTTATAAATTCATTTTGTCCATTTTGTCACGAAACGTTCCTAATAAAATCGATTTGTTTTTAGAAAATTTTGTCGTGGTAAAAAATAAATTAATAACCAGCAATTTATTTTCTTAATTCGTTCTAAAAAAAAAATTAATAGAATATTTGTATGTAACATATAAGTTATAAAATAATTTGACCCTTGAGTAATTTATATCTCATATTATATACATGGATGCTTGTCACGAACAAGTAGATCCTTTTCTTAGCAGATATTTTTCTACCTGGAAGACAACGGTGCCCAGGTAGACAACAACGCTTTCTCTGTCGTTGTTGTGCACGTGCGTAATTAAAGGAGCGATCCGTCGTCTCAATTAAAAAATTATGAAACTGACCGCAATTAACTTGCAGACCCCTTAACCCAGTTGCCACTTAACAATTAGATGAACGTACCGACCGACCGGACGGATGGACGGACAAATGGACGGACGAGTGGACTAAAGTGGACCCGAGAGTCTGGTAGAATACTTTTTTTATTTATTTTTTTCATACTTTAAGTGCACACCATAGTAAAATATCGATTCCCTTCACCGATTACCTTGTGCGCTCCCGTTGTTATTTTTATTTAAAAAATAATTAAAAAAAAATTATTATATCTACGTTCTAAAAAAAAAAGGAACATAGAGAACTTTCTTCTTTCACTTCGAACAATTATTTGATTAGAAAAAAAAAAAAGGACAGGATTGTCATCGAGTAGAAATGTAATATGTTGAGTTGAGTAAATAATTAAGACCAATAATTATTGTGAAAGTTTACCGAAGTATATTAGATGAGAACGTTTAGTTTTTGAGATGAGAGGAAGAGAGAACAAAATTCAAGAAACAAAAAAAAATAGAAATAAAAATTAATCATGTTGAAACAAATTAAATTATAATTAATTTTTGAAAACAATTAATTGATAAATAATTATTAGTTGTTCGGTTTTTCCATGAAGGAGGAGTAGGAGGCAAGAAAATCCTTGAAAAATCACTTCAATAAGTAAAAGAAAAATAGAATAAAATAAACAATGAAAGATTGTAAAAAAATGGAAGTTTTTACATTCGAGTAACGTCGTAGCATTATAAAATCACGTCGGCCATAGTTGAAATGTTATGAGTCGGATCTAAACGGAGCATCCAACTTGCAAGATCGACGAACTAAAAGAGATTCTAAGAACGTAGAGAAGTTGTAGGTACGTCGTTCGAAATGAAATATGCATACACGCGTGCAGTCCCTTTTTATACGCGCGTCGAAAGCGAAGTACATTGCTGGTAACATCGATCATTGTACGTTTACGTCTTTACTTGACGTTTAAAATCCCTCGTGAACAAAAATTACGATAATATATATGATATTTTTGAACAATAGAAACATTATTTATTTTCTTTATTTATTATTATTATTATTATCTATTATTTTTTAATAATTTTTTTTAAACGGATAAACACAAATATGTACGTTCGTATGATTTGTGATGCATTTAAAATTCATCCTATTAAATTTCTTTTCTTTTCATTCAATGGAATTGATAATAAGTAAGATATATTATTATACTTGTATTACAAAGTTAATATTTTTAAATATTTATTTAATATTTTTTTATTTATATATTAGTATGTATATACTAATATAATAATATAATATATTTAATATTTATTTTAATATTTTTAATATTTTGAAAGAGTTGTATCCATTTATTTATTTTAAAAAATATAAAATTTTTCTTAATACTTGTCCATGTTATAAAAATGTCTACAATATTTATAATATTATTGCATTGTTCTATTCATTTGATAATAAGTATTAGAAAAGTTCCGATCTTCTCGAAAGATATTTCTAGTTGGTACACAAAATTTGTTTAAAATACATGTAAAATACACGTGTAATACATAAAATTATTTGTTATAAAAAAAAATTTACAACTCGTGTGTTCAATCACTTGAATGATCATAGATACATTAGATATTTGCTTTGTTTTTTGTTCATTTTTGAAATATTCATGAACAGATAGGGTTTGTTCTTGCTAAGAAAAAAGAAAAAACAATTGAATAAAATTTTGAATACTAAAGATCCAGGAAAGATACGTAAACGTATTCGAATTTCTTGAATTCTATCGACTAATCTCTTACGCGGTGATCGTGCGAAGCGTTTTAAAGTATACGAATAAGGAAATAATTTAACCGTTGCCGATCGTTTTACGAGCCGTTTAAACGGAGCACGAACGGTTAGAGTGGTCTTTCTCGATTTTTGGATAACTTAACGGATCAGAGGCTTTCACTTCTTTATCTCTCTCTCTTTCTCATTTTTTCTTTACCAAATAATTTTCGCATATCAGTAGAGTTAAAATAAAAGCGATAAGAGAGTAATAATAATGTCCAAAGTCATCCGAGAGAAGGAAACGGATGCTCGGCCCAATTCCTTCAACACGAATTCACACATATACACACAAATAAATAATCAAGATTATTTAAGCAAAAAGAAACAAAAATAACGCTTGAAGAAACACTTAAAACATCGTCCCACTGTTATACGTACACACTTATGAGAGATCGGTAATATTGTTGGCTACGTAGTAAAGTCTAAAGAAAAAGCTTGGAAAAAAGAATCAAAATGGCGGATCTGGTCACACATTCCAAGCATACGGGATACATGAGCGTGACGAACTGCTCGGTGAACAGATAACAGACTTCTAAGGAAGTTTCTTTGACGTTTAGTGCATCCTACCTGGCAATAACTCTTGTCTACGATATATTATATTACACATTTTCATCAAACTCAATCATTCTAATCGTGAGTTATTATAGTCTTAAGATATAACAGATTTTATAATGTTCATCTCTTTTCTATTTTTTTTTTTTACTAATGAATTCCAATGAAATACAAATGTATTGTGTCTATGTGTGTGTGTGTGTGTGTAAAGGTAGAATCTCGTTTTCCTCTCAACACGAGGAACGTTAACTAACGATTCGATCTCGATGTATAGAAAGAACACGTACTCGATTGAACGAGAGAGACCGGTCCATTTCACGATCAGAAATCGCATTAAGAACATACCAAACGATTTCTATTATTATCATGAGTGGTATCTTGCTTGGTTATCGGACGCGATCGCGCAGAAAGCGTATTATATATAGTTTAAGTTGAATTTTCTTTTGCCTTATGTTAACTTTGTAATTCGCCGAGGAAAAATCGAAAGTTATTCGATATAGTTAAAAAGAGATTGGCGAGAACAACAGAAAGAAAGATAGAGAGAGAGAGAGAGAGAGAAAAATAAAAAGAAAGATGGTGATGGTGTACACGATACTTAGCATTGGATCCCGTTAGACGACGATCTTTGTGGATAAAGAGCGTTTTCGTGAAACTTTCTTGAAACAAGGCGAGCCGGCGCCCTTTTCTCGTCGAATCGATGTGCACGAACGCGAAGCACGAATCGAAACGCGAGAAAAGAAAGGAAGAAAGACACACACAGAGAAAGAAAGAAAGAGAGAGAGAAGAGATGAAAAAGCAGCATCGGGTGGTCAGGTTGCAAACCGTTTCCCATACGAATATGGAGATAACAGCGTTCCGGATGAAATGTATTCGAGGTGGCACCGATCCCGTGTTCGCACGTGTCCATGGCACGCATAAAAGGCGAATCGCTTCTTTTAGTGTACCTAAGAGTAACACGAGTATGCAAAATCGCTATCGAGATCGAACCATTTTTTTATAATACTTTTGAATATACTATTTGTAGGTTATAGTATATGTATTTAGAATGGATATAATGTTTAATCGAAAGATTTTTTCTAATTATGGGAGTAATTGGATATTAGTATCGGTAATCTTTTAAAGAGCACAATTTCAAACGATTAGTTTTTATTTTTATTTTTTAATTATTTCCTATTACAAAGATTTATAATTGTTTCATTTTTATCCGTACAAAGTATTGCTTCTTTTAATTATCTTTGAAAATCCGTGAAAATAATACAAAATCGGTATGCAAATCGGTTTCGAGATCGAACAATATTTTTACAATATTTTTGAATATACTATTTGTAGGTTGTAGTATTTATCGTATTTATTTAGAATGGATATACTTTTTAATTGAAAGATTTTTTCTAATCATAAAATAATTGGATATTAGTATCGGTAATCTTTAAAAGAGTATTTCAAACAGTTAGTTTTTATTTTTATTTGATTGCCGATTTTTTTGTTTAATTATTTTTTATTAAAAATATTTATAATCCATTGCATTTTTATTCGTACAAAGTATTGCTACTTTTAATTACCTTTGAAGGTATCCGAAAATAACACGAATCGCAAAATCGGTATTGAGATGGAACAATTTTTTTACAATAGTTTTGAATATACTATCTATAGGTTATAATATTCTAAATATCATATGTATTTTTATGGAATTATGAATTAATGGAATTATGGAAGTAATTGTATGTTAGTACCGGTAATCTTTTAAAGAGAACAGTTTCAAACCATTCATTTTTATTTCTATTTTATCTTACCAATTATTTTTCAATTATTTCTTGTTACAAATATTCATAATCGTTTATTCATTTTTATCAGTACAAAGTATTGCTACTCTTAGGTTAGTCATCTTTGAAAGTATTCGAGAATGATACAAATATGCAAAATCGATATGGAGATCGAAAAATCCTTACATTATTACTAATTGTAAGATTTAGTATTCTTACAGGATACAATATCTAATTAGATGATTTTTTTCTAATCATGTTAATTAGACCTTACTATCGGTAATTTCTTTAAGAAGTATAATTTAGATCGATTAGTGTAGTTTCTTTCAAGATCGATTATGTTATTGATTTTTTCGATCATTTCTAATCACTTTTGCAATTTATTTCATGGACAAATGTCATTCATTTTTACTTTCTGTGAGAATATGTAATTGTAATAACAGTAGAAGACGAGTATGTAAGATCAGTATCAAGTTTTACTCACATTATCGTTAAGATTTATTTATTCTTAAGAAATATATTATCTAATTGTAACATTTTTCTAATCATTTTAATTATATCTTACTATCGTAGAACATAGTTTCAATCGATTGAAGTATTCACAATATTATTACAGTATCGATTATCTTACCGATTTTTAAGATTACTTTTTTATTCCAATAATTTACAATCATTTTTACGTTTATTTTATTATCGATAGATTTAAATACTTTCACTTTTTTGTTTGTTTTGTTGATAGGAAATATTAATTAATTTCTAATGAATTTTTACATTTTTTTCCAAACAAAATTACAATATTTTTAATTTATCTTTTTTTTCTTTTCATTAATTGGAGATATAAATCAAGTTTGACTTTCTTTTACGAATGAATTTTTTTAAGATGAATAATAAGATAATTACATCGATCGACGTAGAAAATTTGTGCGTTAATCTATCGCTAATTGGGGTTTACGTGACGAGTATGTTGTTACGCATTGGCATAATCGAGGAACTATCGTTCTTAAACCGGCGATATGCGTTACTGCGTTCGAGTTCACAACGTTGGAGAATGCTTTTTGCTTGCATACCATTTGAAATATAAGAAACGTAGGTGCATACTTCGATAGATAGAATACTTTAGTCATGCGATAAACTCGACAACGAGAAGGTAGATGTTAGTCGATCGTAAACGGAAGGAGAATTTTATACGTAAGAAAACGTAAATTAATGTTTCAAAAATTAACTTATATGTCTATCTAACGATCTATCTATCTAAAAACATTTATTTACATACATATGTAAAATGTTACGTGTTTTACTCGTAAATGCTATCTCAAAACTAGATTTAACGAAATAACAAACAAATAAAAATCATAATTGGTTCATTAAAATTGGAATAATTTAGATTTTATTTTAAGATATGAATTTTTTAATTAATGTTGCTTAGAAAATATAGTACAATTCAAAATACTTAAATTTCAATAAATTAAATATATAAATTAATTCATATATTTTTTATCCGAAGTTGATTGAATACATATTTAGATTTTTAGTGTTTGTTGATCAATTGATCATATGTAAATATGATTTTTCAACATTCAATGTTTTTATTTATTGCATTTTACATTCTATGTTTTTTTTTAATTTCCTGAATAATTATTATTAATAATCATGTAAATAATCGTCTACGAAAAAAATCAGGTCCTAAGTTTTTATATTATTAGAAATTCATATTATTGTAATTTAGTAATTTTAAATGACGTAAATGAGGATAACCAAAAAACTCCCCTCCCCCCAAAATTTTGAGGATAAGGAGACATAAAAGATTGGAAGTTTGATTAAAATGTACTCACAAAAAAAAGCCCGTTTAAAAGTTCATTATCGCCATCGAAGAAACCTTATAAATCTCAACCAGTTATGTTTACGTCGTTTATTTTTTGTATTTTTTTTTCTTTCCTTTTCTTTATAAGCATCTCTCTTCTTTAATAAAGAGGAAAAGTATCGAAGGAGGGGGGAGGGAGAGAGAAAAAAGAATTCCATCGAGATGGTCGCTTTCTCTCTGACTTTCGGATCAACTTTGAAGGTTCACTGGGCCTTCCTTCATTCAAGAAGTCCATCATTAAACCATAATAGCGAATGTAATCACGAATTTGTAGTAGTAAGTAAAATATCTGTGTAGTGTAGTAGGGTTGGGTTGTTGTTCGTGTTATAGAAATAAAATTTGTTCGTAACGAGAGTGTTAATTATGTGAGAGCTTGAGGGAAAACTCGAATTATCAAAAAACGTGAACGAAATGGTAAAGGTTTTTTTTATTCTGGTTAATCGGTTGAATTATATATTTCGCGATACTAAAAACAAACTTTATGCATATATATAGTGTTTGTAACTTAATTGTGCATAAGATGATATTCGTAAAAAAGTTTATATTATTTTACTTTAAGAAATTGAGAATATTTATTAGCATTCAATATTGGTATACTAAAAATTAGATTTTTATTTTAATTAGATTTTGTATAATTTTATGATCAATAACACTTATTTATTTATTTTTTATCCAAGAAATTTTTTTTTTTTTTTAATTATATAAATATGAGTGTAATAAAAATTTTATTTTATAATTAAAATAATATTAATAAAATTATTATAATAATATAGCACAGGGAGTCTCGTATTTTCAACTTTATTTTATAATTAAGAAAAAAATTAATAAAAATAAAATTAATAATAATATAGCAGAGGAAGTCTCGTATTCCAAACTTTATTTTATAATTAAGAAAAAAATTAATAAAAATATTAATAATAATATAGTACAGGGAGTCTCGTATTCCACGATTAGGCGGGAAAACGCGAAAATGTGAACGTTCGACTGACCTAGAAACTCGCAGCCCAGACGACGTCGTTCGTCTCGCTCGCACAAAGTCCTAATTGCTAATTAGTAATTAGCGACTAAGCCAAGGTATTACATCTCCTGTACCGTTTACTACTACTACTATTATTACTACTACGGTCAACCTATTCTCACCGCGCCTTCTGAAAATCACAGCTACGTGTTGGAATCTTCTTTTGTCTTTTTTTTGCTATTTTAAACTAAGATTTTTATTTTATTAGATCGATAGATGAGATCTATCTCGTGCGACATTAATTAAAAGGTACGGATAATAATGAAAATGATGATCTGGTTTCAACTATAATTTAGTTTTAGTCATTTTAAAATAGAAATTAAATACAGATGTCTTTTTCAACAAATTAAAATTATAATTATAATAATAATAATGATAATGAATAGATTCGAATGAAAATTTAATTTACAGATAACCCTCATTGTAACATTGTAGAAACGTTTCTGAAAAATACCGTGTTATGTGAAACCATATTATACGGGACCCATAGTTCATTATTTTAATATAATTTAATTTTTAATTATAGTAAACAAAAATAATATTATTCAATGTTGTTAGAAGGGTTCCTACAATTTATGAATCATTTTATATAAAAACTATAATTGTAGAAAAATTACGTGTACTTGAAAGTTTACATTTATATATTTTGTTTTGATTACAATAGAAGAACATTTTGTAAATATATTTTTAAGAAATAAAAAAAAATAAAGCAAATCGGATGACGGGGGTGAAAGAAGAAAGAAAGAAATAACATTGGATGAAAAAAGAGAGAAAAAAATACAAAGAAGGAAGAAGATGGGAGTAAAGAAGGTACGCAGGACGCATTTAAAGTTGTCTCAACATCCGTTTCTCTTTCCCTTTCCCTCTTTCTCTACCCTACCATCCTATATCTATATCTTTCCTTTTCTCTTATTCTTCTTTTTCTTTCCCTATGTTTCTTCAGATCGCTGTCTTAACCACGGGAGTATAAGAATTCGTGTCCTCTACTCTTCGGCATACGAAATCCTATGGTGCTCGCTCAGTTAACTTAACGTACACCGTCCATCTTGGAATACGTGAAAGAACGCATTGTCTGACCCCTCTTACTCCTCCTCCTCCACATTTTTTCTCTTTTATATACTTAAATATATATATCTTATATACTTTCCTTTTTTTCTCTTTTTTTTTTAATTTTTCATTCAAAGAATTCAAACCCCCGCCTTTTTCTACCAAACCATTCAACCCCATCTTAACAAAAAAACAACCGAAATTTCATTTCGTTCTACTTTTTTTTTAACTTTTTAACATACTTTTCTTCATGTATTAAAACTTCAAAAAAAAAAAAAAATTAACAAAAAATAGATATATAATCATCTTGATAATTCGTAGATGTAATTTACCAAAAGAACGTTTTTAATTATCATCTTTAATAATATCGTGATCAAAATTATATTTCAAATTTTTCTTTTACTTTCTAACAAAATATTTTACACGAAATAAAAATCCAAATAAAAGATACAATATTCTTTTTATTTCATTTTGTTTTTTCTTCGAAAGAATTCATCCCAAACCAATCATCTCAATCCAATCAACAATCTCACCGAATTTAATCTTAACAAATACATCCAAACGATTCCTATGAATTCTTTTTGTTTTACTTTCTAACAAAGTATTTTTCACGAATTAAATCCCCAAAAGGAAAGATTAAAAAAAGAAAAAGAAAAAGAAAAAAAGCAAGTATATCTTGATAACTCGTAGATCTAATTTACCGAGCACGTTCTTAATTACCAAGTCAATTTCACCGAAGAAAGAAAAAAAATAGAAAAGAAGGATAAATGAAGAAAAGTAAGAATATCTAATGCAAATCAGTATACATGCGCTAGTGCACGCGCGCACATACTAGATAGTGTTCACATATTACACACATACATCTACAATTGCTTTAAAATCGAATACATAGTTTTCCAACGGAGTTATATTTTAATCTTCTCGCTCTTTCTCTCTCTCTCTCTCTCTCTCTCTCTCTCTCTGTAATCTGTGATTGGTCCGTGGTGTTGGATTGGCCTAAAGCTTTAGCGTCACTCTCGTTGCATAGATCCGTAACTGTCTGGTCGGTGTTCTAGATCGGCCGACACCTGTTACCACGCCACAAGATTCCAGTTTTACTTGTAGGGTTGTCTACCGCGTTCCATGGATTTCATAAGAGAGGCAACCAGCCTCCCCACCCCCCACATCCCTACCTCCCCACTCATGAAAAAGATAGAAAGAGAAATAGGGAATAAGAAAATAGGAAAAAAAGATAATGGTAGATAAGGATATATATATATTTAATAAATCTAATAAAATAAATTTATATATAAAATATGTATTTTTATAAAATATATAATTTTTATATGTAAAATAATTTTTATATTTTACTATTACATTTATAATTAAATAAAATAAATTTATATATAAAATATATAATTTTTATATATTATATATATATTTTATTATTACATTTATAATCTAATAGAATAAATTTAAATATAATATATAATCATATATAAATAATATACTAGTAAAGGAAAGAAAGAGAGGAAGATAAAAAAAAGCATCGATTAACAAAAATTTTTGTGTGGATGTAATTTAAATTCCTCAAACGAAATGAGGCCGGAAGAGGGACGTTTGAGGGCGGATGGGTTAGTGAGATTAGAGTAGAAGAAAAGGATAGACGATGTTATAGAAGAAAATAAGAGGAGGTAAATGAGGAGGAGGAGAAGGAGGAAGGAGGGGAGGTATATGGAGGGGCGAGATCTCGGGGTGAACGCCTCCGACATGCATTAAAGTCGTATTAAGGCCGTCTCGGTCTTAGCTCGGACTTGCTTCTCGATGTAAACGAGTTACACCTATGTGTGTTAT